>NW_017306999.1:0-794 GCF_000935625.1 Nanorana parkeri
ATTCCAGAAGGGAAAGAGGACTATGACTTGCAGGGAGGGGGCTGTGTGAGGAAATTTACTCTTCGGAAATAGTCAAAGTTCAAAAGGCAAATTGCAAGTAAATTAAAAAGCATTTGAAAGAAATCGTTGTGCGGGTCTCTGGAAGTCGATGATCGATTCCGGCACGAAGCAAGCTCAGAGTGAGGTCATGCAAAGCGCCGGCTCGGAGAGTCATGTGACACAGTGACACAGGCCGCAGGTCACGCCCTCCGCTCCATTGTCACAGTGAGTAAAACATGAAAATAGTTTTTATACCGAGCTGGAATGACGGGCTGTTTACTTAGCAGGACGCACCCAGATCACGCACCCAGATCACGCACCCAGATCACGCACCCAGATCACGCACCCAGATCACGCACCCAGATCACGCAGCATGACAAGGAGGTGACCGAGGGATGAGCGCATGCACATTGTCATACACACATGCAGTATGGGGTCAGGAGGTGTATATACGCAGCAGGGGCCCGGTCCCCTCGTTCCTGCTATGGTGGCTGCTTTACACCGACCTCACCAATCAGCCAGGGAGAGGGGCCACACAGTACAACTTGTACTACCCAGGGAGAGGGGCCACAAAGTGCAACTTGTACTACCCAGGGAGAGGGGCCACACAGTGCAACTTGTACTACCCAGGGAGAGGGGCCACACAGTGCAACTTGTACTACCCAGGGAGAGGGGCCACACAGTACAACTTGTACTACCCAGGGAGAGGGGCCACACAGTGCAACTTGTACTACCCAGGGAGAGGGGCCACACAG
>NW_017306999.1:910-7995 GCF_000935625.1 Nanorana parkeri
TACCCAGGGAGAGGGGCCACACAGTACAACTTGTATTACCCAGGGAGAGGGGCCACACAGTACAACTTGTATTACCCAGGGAGAGGGGCCACACAGTGCAACTTGTATTACCCAGGGAGAGGGGCCACACAGTGCAACTTGTATTACCCAGGGAGAGGGGCCACCCAGGACAACTTGTATTACCCAGGGAGAGGGGCCACACAGTACAACTTGTATTACCCAGGGAAAGGGGCCACACAGTACAACTTGTACTACCCAGGGAGAGGGGCCACACAGTGCAACTTGTATTACCCAGGGAGAGGGGCCACACAGTGCAACTTGTATTACCCAGGGAGAGGGGCCACACAGTACAACTTGTATTACCCAGGGAGAGGGGCCACACAGTACAACTTGTATTACCCAGGGAGAGGGGCCACACAGTACAACTTGTATTACCCAGGGAGAGGGGCCACACAGTACAACTTGTATTACCCAGGGAGAGGGGCCACACAGTACAACTTGTATTACCCAGGGAGAGGGGCCACACAGTACAACTTGTATTACCCAGGGAGAGGGGCCACACAGTGCAACTTGTATTACCCAGGGAGAGGGGCCACACAGTGCAACTTGTATTACCCAGGGAGAGGGGCCACACAGTGCAACTTGTATTACCCAGGGAGAGGGGCCACACAGTGCAACTTGTATTACCCAGGGAGAGGGGCCACACAGTGCAACTTGTATTACCCAGGGAGAGGGGCCACACAGTACAACTTGTATTACCCAGGGAGAGGGGCCACACAGTACAACTTGTATTACCCAGGGAGAGGGGCCACACAGTACAACTTGTATTACCCAGGGAGAGGGGCCACACAGTGCAACTTGTATTACCCAGGGAGAGGGGCCACACAGTGCAACTTGTATTACCCAGGGAGAGGGGCCACACAGTGCAACTTGTATTACCCAGGGAGAGGGGCCACACAGTACAACTTGTATTACCCAGGGAGAGGGGCCACACAGTACAACTTGTATTACCCAGGGAGAGGGGCCACACAGTACAACTTGTATTACCCAGGGAGAGGGGCCACACAGTGCAACTTGTATTACCCAGGGAGAGGGGCCACACAGTACAACTTGTATTACCCAGGGAGAGGGGCCACACAGTACAACTTGTATTACCCAGGGAGAGGGGCCACACAGTACAACTTGTATTACCCAGGGAGAGGGGCCACACAGTACAACTTGTATTACCCAGGGAGAGGGGCCACACAGTACAACTTGTATTACCCAGGGAGAGGGGCCACACAGTACAACTTGTATTACCCAGGGAGAGGGGCCACACAGTACAACTTGTATTACCCAGGGAGAGGGGCCACACAGTACAACTTGTATTACCCAGGGAGAGGGGCCACACAGTACAACTTGTATTACCCAGGGAGAGGGGCCACACAGTGCAACTTGTACTACCCAGGGAGAGGGGCCACACAGTGCAACTTGTATTACGCAGGAAGAGGGGCCACACAGTGCAACTTGTATTACCCAGGGAGAGGGGCCACACAGTACAACTTGTATTACCCAGGGAGAGGGGCCACACAGTACAACTTGTATTACCCAGGGAGAGGGGCCACACAGTGCAACTTGTACTACCCAGGGAGAGGGGCCACACAGTACAACTTGTATTACCCAGGGAGAGGGGCCACACAGTACAACTTGTATTACCCAGGGAGAGGGGCCACACAGTACAACTTGTATTACCCAGGGAGAGGGGCCACACAGTGCAACTTGTACTACCCAGGGAGAGGGGCCACACAGTGCAACTTGTACTACCCAGGGAGAGGGGCCACAGAACCCTGAGGCACACCGCTAATGACACTAGCCCAGTCTGAAAGGGCGCCATTTATTGCTACTCTCTGTACCCGTTCCTTTAGCCAGTTCTCTATCCATGTACACACCCTTCCATCTATGCCCATAGCTCTCAGCTTGTATAGTAAGCGTTTATGAGGTACCGTATCATGACAATGCCGGCGGAAAATGATATCCGGTATATAGATCCACAAGAGAATTGCAGCAAATGTGAGTATATCCCAATCCTCAAAAGGTAGGGATGCACCGATACCGATACTACTATCTGTGCCGATACCGAGTATTTGGGCTATTATTCATACTCGCCCAAATGTTCCCATTTTTCCCTCCGATACCTGAACTTCCGGTCAGAGGGAGATCTCCCTCTGACCACAAGTGCCGAGGGAGCATGGAGCCGGCTTTCTTTCCAATCAGGAAGTCGGGCGGTGGGTTATGACCCGCCTCCTGGCTTCCGGATTGGCTAAGAAACCGGCTTCACTTGTTGCTAGGCAGCCTGGCGGCACGTAATGACCCGCCTCCCGGCTTTCTGATTGTTTAGGAAGCCATGTTACCTAGCAACAAATGACGCCAGCATCCTAGCCAATCAGGAAGCTGGGTCATGACGTGCTGCCCAGCTTCCCGATTGTCTAGGAAGCCGGCTTCACCTGTGGCTAGGCAGCCTGGCCTCCTGACCAATCAGGAAGCTGGACGGCACCTCGGCATGTGAAGCCGGTGTTCTTTTGCTAGAACACTGGCTTTACAGGCAATCAGAAAGCCGGGCGACGGGTCATGATCCGTCGCCCAACTTCCTGATAATCCGGGCACTCGGCACCGGTACTCGGTATTGGCGAGTATCGGGAAAAAAAGTATCAGTACTCGATACCAAAAAACGGTGTATCGGTGCATCCCTAATCAACGGTAGTCTATCATGGGGGAGCTCCAAAGGTGTCCATATGAGATTGTAGAACACTCCTTAAATATATCAACAACGTTAAGATGATTGCATGGAACATACAGACATCACATCTGTACCGTGCCGGATTGCATGTAGATCAGTACGTATTGGGGGATGGGATCCACCACGTCCCCTGTTGTACCTCTGTGTGCAGCAGTCAATGGTATATAGCTGGTTATACAAACACCCTGCAAGCTGTCCAATATGCCAATCTTCAATGCGATCGCAAAACAATATGAGTGGAACGGTCTCAACGTATCTAACATCAAAAGCAGAAACTAAACCTTTTACCAAAATAATGTAATTAATGAAAACAATGATTCTCAACTTTTCCCAAAGAACAAGGAGAACTTAAAGAAAAGCAAACCAATACCATGTGGACCTAATTTTAGTCCACCTCCCCATTCTGAAGACATTCTTGCTTTTATTGTACCGGCCAGCTAAGCTGCAGCCAATCAAGCCAAATGTACACCAGGGCTGGACAAATCCCAGGAGCCTGATAAGCAACTTTTGAGGTTTTCTCTAACTGCTGTCAATGGAGCTGGCTCCTAAAGAAAATCTTACTGGTTCCTGAATTGGACAGCCTGGCTTCTGAATTCCATATTGATTTGTCCACCCCTGATGTACACTATATGGCCAAAGGATGTAGGCACCTGGCTATCACACCGATATGAGCTTTTTGGACATACCATTCCGAAACCATGGCCATTCACACGGAGCTGGCCTCCCCTTGTGGCTATGACAGCTTCTGAGGTGTTCTACAAGAGTTGAGGTAAGGACTCAAGTTCCTCCACACCAAACCTACCACACCCATGTCTATATGGAGCTGAATTCGTGCAAAGGGGCACGGTGAAGTTGGAACACAAAAAGGACAGGGGAAGGCAAACTTGGCACTCTTGCTGTTGTGGACATCCAAGCCCCATGAGGCATTGCAGCACTCGGACAGCCACAGGTAGGCATGAAAGTTTTGTAGTTTCACCAAAGCTGAAATGCCAAGGTTGCATACCACCGGAGAGGGCTTTCCCCAAACTGTTACCACAAGGTTGAAACTGCACAATTGTCTTAAATGTCTTTATATTCAGTAGCATTAACAGTACCCTTCACTAGAAACACACAAACTCAATAAGTTACATTTCTGAACCACTAAGATGAGTGAACGAGGAGGATATGCAGGACATCTCTGGTATGTAACACTTTGGTGTCTCTTTTCTCATTTACTTCCTTATGCAAAGTCTCTTCTGCACATAACCAGATGCTGCAATAAAAAGGATCTCAGTAATGTCAGTTCTCAGCGGAAACTAGATGCATCCTATCATTTTAAAGCAGTGGTATAAAAAGATCTGGAATCTGACTGGTTGTAATGAACAAAGCCGATACTATCTTATCTTAATGCAGATCTGAAGATAAAACCAATTCCTGTAAGCCCAAGGCTCCCATAAAACAAACGTTACAGCTATAGAAAATGTAACCGGTCTGTGGGAGCTACTGTATATCTTCTCATCCTAACAATAGAGACTCCTCCGTCCCCTCTACTCTCCAGTATTACAATACGGACCCCTCCGTCCCCTCTACTCTCCAAGTATTACAATACAGACCCCTCTGTCCTCTATACTCTCCAAGTATTACAATACAGACCCCTCTGTCCTCTATACTCTCCAGTATTACAATACAGATCCCTCTGTCCTCTATACTCTCCAGTATTACAATACAGACCCCTCTGTCCTCTATACTCTCCAGTATTACAATACAGACCCCTCTGTCCTCTATACTCTCCAGTATTACAATACAGACCCCTCTGTCCTCTATACTCTCCAGTATTACAATACAGACCCCTCTGTCCTCTATACTCTCCAGTATTACAATACAGACCCCTCTGTCCCCTCTACTCTCCAAGTATTACAATACAGACCCCTCTGTCCTCTCTACTCTCCAAGAATTACAATACAGACCCCTCTGTCCCCTCTACTCTCCAAGTATTACAATACAGGCCCCTCTGTCCTCTCTACTCTCCAAGAATTACAATACAGACCCCTCTGTCCTCTGTACTCTCCAAGTATTACAATACAGGCCCCTCTGTCCTCTCTACTCTCCAAGAATTACAATACAGACCCCTCTGTCCTCTGTACTCTCCAAGTATTACAATACAGGCCCCTCTGTCCTCTCTACTCTCCAAGAATTACAATACAGACCCCTCTGTCCTCTGTACTCTCCAAGTATTACAATACAGGCCCCTCTGTCCTCTCTACTCTCCAAGAATTACAATACAGACCCCTCTGTCCTCTGTACTCTCCAAGTATTACAATACAGGCCCCTCTGTCCTCTCTACTCTCCAAGAATTACAATACAGACCCCTCTGTCCTCTGTACTCTCCAAGTATTACAATACAGGCCCCTCTGTCCTCTCTACTCTCCAAGAATTACAATACAGACCCCTCTGTCCTCTGTACTCTCCAAGTATTACAATACAGGCCCCTCTGTCCTCTCTACTCTCCAAGAATTACAATACAGACCCCTCTGTCCTCTGTACTCTCCAAGTATTACAATACAGGCCCCTCTGTCCTCTCTACTCTCCAAGAATTACAATACAGACCCCTCTGTCCTCTGTACTCTCCAAGTATTACAATACAGGCCCCTCTGTCCTCTCTACTCTCCAAGAATTACAATACAGACCCCTCTGTCCTCTGTACTCTCCAAGTATTACAATACAGGCCCCTCTGTCCTCTCTACTCTCCAAGAATTACAATACAGACCCCTCTGTCCTCTGTACTCTCCAAGTATTACAATACAGGCCCCTCTGTCCTCTCTACTCTCCAAGAATTACAATACAGACCCCTCTGTCCTCTGTACTCTCCAAGTATTACAATACAGGCCCCTCTGTCCTCTCTACTCTCCAAGAATTACAATACAGACCCCTCTGTCCTCTGTACTCTCCAAGTATTACAATACAGGCCCCTCTGTCCTCTCTACTCTCCAAGAATTACAATACAGACCCCTCTGTCCTCTGTACTCTCCAAGTATTACAATACAGGCCCCTCTGTCCTCTCTACTCTCCAAGAATTACAATACAGACCCCTCTGTCCTCTGTACTCTCCAAGTATTACAATACAGGCCCCTCTGTCCTCTCTACTCTCCAAGAATTACAATACAGACCCCTCTGTCCTCTGTACTCTCCAAGTATTACAATACAGGCCCCTCTGTCCTCTCTACTCTCCAAGAATTACAATACAGACCCCTCTGTCCTCTGTACTCTCCAAGTATTACAATACAGGCCCCTCTGTCCTCTCTACTCTCCAAGAATTACAATACAGACCCCTCTGTCCTCTGTACTCTCCAAGTATTACAATACAGGCCCCTCTGTCCTCTCTACTCTCCAAGAATTACAATACAGACCCCTCTGTCCTCTGTACTCTCCAAGTATTACAATACAGGCCCCTCTGTCCTCTCTACTCTCCAAGAATTACAATACAGACCCCTCTGTCCTCTGTACTCTCCAAGTATTACAATACAGGCCCCTCTGTCCTCTCTACTCTCCAAGAATTACAATACAGACCCCTCTGTCCTCTGTACTCTCCAAGTATTACAATACAGGCCCCTCTGTCCTCTCTACTCTCCAAGAATTACAATACAGACCCCTCTGTCCTCTGTACTCTCCAAGTATTACAATACAGGCCCCTCTGTCCTCTCTACTCTCCAAGAATTACAATACAGACCCCTCTGTCCTCTGTACTCTCCAAGTATTACAATACAGGCCCCTCTGTCCTCTCTACTCTCCAAGAATTACAATACAGACCCCTCTGTCCTCTGTACTCTCCAAGTATTACAATACAGGCCCCTCTGTCCTCTCTACTCTCCAAGAATTACAATACAGACCCCTCTGTCCTCTGTACTCTCCAAGTATTACAATACAGGCCCCTCTGTCCTCTCTACTCTCCAAGAATTACAATACAGACCCCTCTGTCCTCTGTACTCTCCAAGTATTACAATACAGGCCCCTCTGTCCTCTCTACTCTCCAAGAATTACAATACAGACCCCTCTGTCCTCTGTACTCTCCAAGTATTACAATACAGGCCCCTCTGTCCTCTCTACTCTCCAAGAATTACAATACAGACCCCTCTGTCCTCTGTACTCTCCAAGTATTACAATACAGATCCCTCCGTCCTCTACACTATGCTGTATGGCTCGCCTCCCTCCTTTGCTCTCCAGTGTAACAATGAAATCCAGAGTTCCACAACTCATCATGCATCCCCAGAAAGTTACTCCAGCCCCATTCCCTGGCCCCTGCCGCTTTCCTTACCCAGAATATGAAGGTGTA
>NW_017306999.1:8197-9543 GCF_000935625.1 Nanorana parkeri
TATGAAGGTGTAGATCAGCAGGACGCTTTTTAAACAAGTTATAACGGGTTTTGTCTGCAGCCTGCGGGACGGGGACGCCATGACCGCACCGAATGTCTGCCAACCAAGCGTCTCACTTCGATCCCTGGGCGGAAACACCCGAGCAGCCGACCGCTCTCCGGAAATTACCGAAAACACTCGAGAAGATGCTGCGGTATGGTCTATGCGCGGCTTGCAGATTGTAGATGTTTTACGACTTCAAACCCCGTTCGTTGAGGAAACGTATCCGTCCTCGGGCTTCAGCGAGCAAAATAAAATGTTACTCAGCAACATTTGCAAGTTGTCCACGAAGCCACGAAAGTATTTAGTAGGCGGAGATTGCCGATTGGTAGCGGAGGTTGCCGAAGCGGCGTACGGAAATAGCCGAGCTCCATGCTGGTCGGTGGCGGAGTTTGCCGACGCCGGCTCCGGAAAAACCCGAACTCTAGGCCGATCCTGCTTGCGGCTGTTGGAATTCCAAGGGGGTTGGTGTAAGTTGAGCAGGGTCTTCTTCATGTTCCAGAAAAGTGAATGTACGTGACTGAGTAAATTTGAGCTGGAATCTCGAATTTGTTGTTGCTGACCTGCTTTTCACAATGCTAGTTGCCTGGCTGGTATGCTAGTCCACTGGCTTCAGTACCAGTGGCGTAACCAGAGTTATGGGCGCCCGGGGCAGAACATTTTTTTCGCCCCCCCCCCATATTATATAAACATCCACTAGAACTGTACCCCCCAACCCCACACATATTTATCAGCTAAGGAACTACAAGTCCAAGCATGCCATCATTGTCCCTGTACACCCCCACCCCCCCACACCCACACACATATCACCCAGGGAACGGCAATATCTGGTTGTTGTACAGGGGCAATGAGGGCATGCTGGGACTTGTAGTTCCCTAGCTGATATGTTATGAAGCTGTATTCCACCTGAAAGTACTACAATTACATTATAGGACTAAGAATAGAACATAAAATAAAACTTTTTTTTTTTCTAATACTCACCTGATTCCTGGATCCACGGACAAGCGCAGCCTCCCGTCTCCCACGCTGTTAGAAGTTGCATACAGCGTGTGCTGGTTACTACTTAAACCGGCGCGCCCTGTGTGCAGCTTCTGAGGAGATACGCTATTAGCATAGCAGGGAAGGCGGCTGCGCATTTTGCATCACTCCCGCTACGCTAATAGCGTATCTTCTCAGAAGCTGCACACTGCGCATGTGGGTTTAAGTAGTAACCAGCACCGCGCTGTATGCAGCTTCTGACAGCGTGGGAGACGGGAGGCCGGGCTTGTTGGATCCAGGAATCAGGTGAGTAGTATTAAAAAAAAAAA
>NW_017306999.1:10968-26611 GCF_000935625.1 Nanorana parkeri
CTGCAAAGCATAGGCCAGGTCCATATCCCTTTTGGGTGTTTCCTTCAAAGGCTTTGCCATTTTTGTTAAAAATTATTAGATGGGGGCGGCTGCAAAGTTTAAGAAGAGGGGGTCACAGAGGTCACAAAAAAAGACCTGGATCTCAAGGATTTACACTGAAGGCTTCCACTTGGCCATCCAACCTGAATTTCTGCATATTATCGCCACCAATGAGGCCCAGGTGTTGCATACAGCCTCCCATACAAGTCAAAGGCTGTACACAGGTATAGACTGCATAAACTCATGGATACGTACCATGTTTCCCCGAAAGTAAGACCTACCCCGAAAGTAAGACCTAGCGCTATCTTCAGGGATTTCTGTAATATAAGAAGAGCGGACAGCTGCAGCCAGGTACCCGTAAGACATCCCCCGAAAATAAGACCTAGTGTCTTTTTTCGTGGAAAAAAAATATAAGACACTGTCTTATTTTTCGGGGAAACACGGTATGTGCACATACCCCCGAACGCAGACTATCTTCCGTACGTATGCGAGAGTTCATGCAACACAAATCTAACGGCCCCTAAAGCCAATGGCTCGGCACAGGGCTGTAACTATAGATCACAGGGCCCCATAACAAAAATGTGATGGGGCCCTCTCTGACAACCTCTCTCTGAGCTGTGAGTATTATTATTATACAGGATTTATATAGCGCCAACAGTTTGCGCAGCGCTTTACAATATAAGGAAGACATTACAATCACAATACAATTCAAGACAAGATGGTAAGGAGGGCCCTGCCCCTGAGGGCTTACAATCTAAAAGGGAGGGGCCAGTGATACATGAGGAGGGAGCTGTGTGGTGCTAAATTGTTTGCGAATGTGATAGTTTAGTGGTTAGGTTGAGGTGGGATAAGCTTCCCAGAAGACATGAGTCTTAAGGGAACACCTAAAAACAGTCAGAGTGGGAGATAGATGGACAGGTTGGGGTAAAGAGTTTCATAGGATTGGAGAGACTCAAATAAAGTCCTGAAGGCGAGCATGGGTGGAGTTGATGAGGGAGCTGGAAAGCAGGAGGTCTTTTGAAGAGCGGAGGGGACGGTTAGGGTGATACTTTGAGACCAGGTTTGAGATATAGCCGGGGGCAGAGTTGTGGATGGCTGGAGTAACGATGCCAAGATCCCAAAAACTCCTTTTGTGCATGCTAAGTCATCTCTTCACTGTAGACTTGACATTGGATCAGCGTTGTCGTCAACTGGAACCACTCCAACCCTTAATGATACAGTATAGTATTATCTTTAGACGTTCTATTTTTAATTTGCCTCAATGACCTACTGGGGCCCCTGTCCACCTCCAGGCCCCATAGCAGCCACCTGGGCGCTCAAGGACACAAGAGGTGGGCAAGGAGCCTTCGGAAAAGGTGGTGTGCTGTGGCAGTGCCCATATGACTCTCATGATAGGTTTATGAGTCAGAGGCTTGTTCATCCAATGGAACATTTGACCCATCCAGAGGTCAAATTCTTGTGGGGGAGCTGAGAAGCTGTAGCTTTTCCTTTACATGGGTCCCTGTAAAGGTGAGTAAGTAAATGCTTGTTTCACAGACGGCCACCTGCATATGGCTACCTGTGGCAGTAGAAGGTAAATTCCAGCATATATACCATACCAGGGAGCTGCAGGCGCTGCGTACAGCCTCCCATAGAAATCAATGGCTGTACGCAGGTATATGCCGGACTTGTGTAAACACTTGCATTCGTACAGACACGCAGCTCGTAATTCAGACACTGTGTGCTTATGGTTGTGCACCAGCACACATGCGCATGTTTGCACAAATGCAGCATATACCCATGTTGACTTCAATGGGCGCTGTACGCAGCTCCCTGGTGGGGCCAATACATTGTATGGCCTCAGGCGCCATGTGCATAGGCCTTAAGAGAAGGAGAAGCTATCAGACTCTTAAAGGAGAACTATGGGGTTAAGGCTTTTCCCCATAGTTCTCCTTCGGGTAACGGTAGGACACAAACTAGCGTCCTCCCGTCACCCTAAGCTCAGTATAGCGCGCGCTGCAGCTCGCGGTATACTGAGACGCCACAGTATACCGCGAGCTACTGCTCGCGGTATACTGAGATGCTGAAGCGGATCCCAACAATTATGCCGGGATCCGCCCAGCTGCGTGAGTGACAGCTGGCTCTGCCTATCTAGAGGCAGAGCCAGCTGTACTCGCCCCCTCCCCGTCCGTTCAGCCAGTCAGCGCTGGCGGAGCAGGGAGGGGGGAATCCTGCCCCTCCCCTGTCATGGCAGAGAGCTGTGACTGGATCGAGAGGTGAGCGAACGCCGGTATGTGTTCGCTCACCTCCCGATCTACTGAGCGGACCTGTGACAGTCTCATTGTCACAGGTCGGCTAGAACTATGAGGTGATTTAAAAGCACTCACCTCATAGTTCTCCTTTAAAGATGATGCTAGAATTTGGAAGAAGCCCAACATTTATTCTTAATATTCCTCTACAAAACATGCATTGAATGACCCTCCCTCAGGCACTTCTATCGGGACTGATGGAGGGTCATGTGGCCACCTTTATCATGAAGGAAATGTTTGGTTCTGGCCCGAAGCGAGCTTTAATGTTTGTAGACAACTCTTCGTTTGGAAAGATTGTGTGGCAGCTGGGACTTTTATTTACGACTCTCCGCCGTGTTTTGTTGTAGACTTTAGATTGGTGCAAACGCCCTTCTCAATCTCTGGTAGGAAATCTGCTGCTGTGTTGGATGTTTATGACTCAATATATATGTTTATAGCCAATGCTCTATTGTCAGCCACATATATAACTATAATTGGTGTATTTTAGGGGTGAGCAACCTACGGCACTCCAGCTGTGGCGGAATTACAAATCCCACAAGGCACTGCAAGGCTCTAACAGCCACAGGCATGACTCCCAGAGGCAGGGGCATGATAGGCATTGTCGTTTCACCACAGCTGGAGGGCCGGGGCTGCCTACCCCTGTTGCATTCAAAGAGGTTTTTTTTAATATGTTTCTCATGCTTAGTTTTAGCCAATGGAAGAGCTAGTTACTAGGAGGAGGAGAAGTCTGTTAGGCACTTAAGCATGCTTTTTTTTTTACAGGCGTTTTTAAGTTGAAGTCTTTGGGGCCAAACATGCGCAATACTGCCCAAAAAGAAGCTCATCTACTTTTTTTGAACTACTAGTGACGGGCACCACTGAAAAGAATGGGACTCTTTATGTTGAGCATTGTCATGCTTCGGAAAACAGCAACTACACACTTAGGTTTAAATGGTTTATACTTTTTCATTTGTAAGCCACCTTGTTGACCCGTCTTTGCCCCATGGTTGACTTGTCTTTGCTTAATGTGATTTGAAACCTCCTCCCATGTTTGGATCCTCCTCCCTCCATTGTTTCTATGCCCTGGGGTGCTGCTTTTGCTCCCCACCAATAATCACCTCCCTGATCAAAAGGTCTGGCACTTGTCTGGCTGAGGAACAAGTGTACAAATCTTCAGGGCATATATGTCCTCCTGGTGGACTTTAGAAGCAGATTAATACCATCTCAGGTCAGGGCCATTCCGACCACTTCTTATACAGTAGTAGGCCTCCAGGGGAGATATAATCCATCACAATGTAATTAACTGAACTCAACGAGGAATGTGAATGTGTTGGTTTGGTTGTGCCTATGGGCATTAGGTGGTGCTTGGTCCTCTTGCACATACACACATTCAAGTGCATGAATCCAGAACACGCGCAGACACTTGGGTAGAGGTGAGCGAACGCCGGTATGTGTTCGCTCACCTCCCGATCTACTGAGCGGACCTGTGACAGTCTCATTGTCACAGGTCGGCTAGAACTATGAGGTGATTGAAAAGCACTCACCTCATAGTTCTCCTTTAAAGATGATGCTAGAATTTGGAAGAAGCCCAACATTTATTCTTAATATTCCTCTACAAAACATGCATTGAATGACCCTCCCTCAGGCACTTCTATCGGGACTGATGGAGGGTCATGTGGCCACCTTTATCATGAAGGAAATGTTTGGTTCTGGCCCGAAGCGAGCTTTAATGTTTGTAGACAACTCTTCGTTTGGAAAGATTGTGTGGCAGCTGGGACTTTTATTTACGACTCTCCGCCGTGTTTTGTTGTAGACTTTAGATTGGTGCAAACGCCCTTCTCAATCTCTGGTAGGAAATCTGCTGCTGTGTTGGATGTTTATGACTCAATATATATGTTTATAGCCAATGCTCTATTGTCAGCCACATATATAACTATAATTGGTGTATTTTAGGGGTGAGCAACCTACGGCACTCCAGCTGTGGCGGAATTACAAATCCCACAAGGCACTGCAAGGCTCTAACAGCCACAGGCATGACTCCCAGAGGCAGGGGCATGATAGGCATTGTCGTTTCACCACAGCTGGAGGGCCGGGGCTGCCTACCCCTGTTGCATTCAAAGAGGTTTTTTTTAATATGTTTCTCATGCTTAGTTTTAGCCAATGGAAGAGCTAGTTACTAGGAGGAGGAGAAGTCTGTTAGGCACTTAAGCATGCTTTTTTTTTTACAGGCGTTTTTAAGTTGAAGTCTTTGGGGCCAAACATGCGCAATACTGCCCAAAAAGAAGCTCATCTACTTTTTTTGAACTACTAGTGACGGGCACCACTGAAAAGAATGGGACTCTTTATGTTGAGCATTGTCATGCTTCGGAAAACAGCAACTACACACTTAGGTTTAAATGGTTTATACTTTTTCATTTGTAAGCCACCTTGTTGACCCGTCTTTGCCCCATGGTTGACTTGTCTTTGCTTAATGTGATTTGAAACCTCCTCCCATGTTTGGATCCTCCTCCCTCCATTGTTTCTATGCCCTGGGGTGCTGCTTTTGCTCCCCACCAATAATCACCTCCCTGATCAAAAGGTCTGGCACTTGTCTGGCTGAGGAACAAGTGTACAAATCTTCAGGGCATATATGTCCTCCTGGTGGACTTTAGAAGCAGATTAATACCATCTCAGGTCAGGGCCATTCCGACCACTTCTTATACAGTAGTAGGCCTCCAGGGGAGATATAATCCATCACAATGTAATTAACTGAACTCAACGAGGAATGTGAATGTGTTGGTTTGGTTGTGCCTATGGGCATTAGGTGGTGCTTGGTCCTCTTGCACATACACACATTCAAGTGCATGAATCCAGAACACGCGCAGACACTTGGGTGGGTCTAATTATAAAGCAGTGAATGTTACTTCTGGTGGAGAATCCGATTGGCAATATCAACAGGTTATAAAACTAAATTACTAGACATGTAATCTGTGGAAAGATTTGGTTCCGTTCGGATATTTCGTTATTTCGGGATTCGAATCCGAAATTTAATTCGGTTCGGGTTTCGGATTTGGACGAAATCCGAATTTTCATTAGTTTCGCATGAGTTTACCAACAAATTTACGTTAAGGCTACCACAGAAAACCATATACAGATATTAATATAAAAGCTGTATTTCCTAGACCCGAATGCCACTTGGGTCTGGGAGCCATATACATATATTACTAAAGCTGAGGCTCCCAGACCCAAGTGGCATTCGAGAGCTCCCGAATGCAATCCCGAAATTCGGATTCAAAATGGCATTCGAGTCTGGGAGCCATATACATGATGTATATTACTAAAGCTGAGGCTCCCAGACCCAAATGCCATTCAAGAGCTCCCAAATGCACTTTGGAAATTTGGATTCCAAATGCCATTTGGGTCTGGGAGCCTCAGCTTTAGTATTATATGTATATACTGTATATGGCTCCCATGTTGCCGTAACGGAAATTCATGTTCAGACCCATTCGGATGCATTAAACAGAAAAACACATCTGATTGGCCAGAAAAGTCAAATGTCCCATTGAATGAAATTCGGACGGGATCCGAAATTCGGAAACGGTAATTCGGCTTAGGACAAATTCGGATGCATTGGGATTCGGAGATTCGGATGTGTCCGCATTTTTAGAAAATTCATACAAATTTTGATTCGGAACGAAAGGAATTGCACATGTCTATAAATTACAAAGGACACTCAAAAAAACCCAAAAAAACTCCTGTGTTGATGATAGTAGTAGACCGCATCATATGTTAATTTTTTTTTTTCCCATTTCAGTGTCTTTTTTTCTTTTCTTGCGTCTCTCCTCGTGTCCTGGTCGTAAATTCGGACTGCGCATGCGCCCGCCCCAAGGTGCTTTGCGGCCGACCGAGAATCTTCAGATTTTCGGACGGGAGTGCGTGGAGAAGACACAGGTAAGTTTAAACCTATTTTAAAAGCGTTTAAAAAAAAACACTTTTTACAATCTAAACAGCTAGTTTACTGATCACATTGGCGCGCTGTTTGCGGTGATTTTGAAGAGAACGGTCTTCATCGTTTGTGTCTCCATCCTTAGAACAATGCTGAGCTCCGCTTTGAAGTTCCTACAACTGTTTGTTTTTCTTTTGCGTTGAAAACAAAACCCTTCACAAGTGTCGGAGGAAGCCATTGTCCGCAGTCCTGTACACAAAATCTCAATGACGTGTGATTAGGGGGTTTCCTTTTCTGAACTTGCTAATGGTTTTCCTTTCAGTGATGGACTTTGATCAGCGTTGTTTCATGTGGAGACACCCTGGGGGCTTAGTATTGAGGTTTACAGTAAAAACAGAGAACACGTCATGTCTCGGGCATCTTTTTCTGCCCGTAGTTATCCATAAAAAATATTCCGGCTGATTGTGGCTGTTCTAATGCTACTTGGCAAAGAATGAACCTAATCCAACTGCTCGAGGGCGCCAGTGAAGGGGGGCATGCAGACGGGGAGGGGGCTCCTTTAAGATGGCCGCCACAGTGGCGATCACACCTGTCAGCGCTCCCGCTCTCTCCTCCCGGCCGCTGCAGCTTCGGATCGGCCAGGAGGAGAGAGGGAGTGCTGACAGGTGTGATCACAGCCGCCTCTCTGAGAGCCCGCTTCGGCTGAGGAGCGGTCACGTGCAGCTTCCTCCGCCCACTTCACTTCCTATGGGCAGGCAGGAAAAACGCACCTCCGCCTGTTTAGGCAAAAAACCTTGCACCAGTGTTCTATCACAGATTGTGACTGTGTTAGAATGTGTGACCGGTGACGTGATCACACACTCTAATGTAATCACGCCCATTTTTTCGGCGGTGGAATGTGTGACCAGTCACGTGGTCACACATTCTAACGTAGTCACGCCCATTTTTTTCCGGGGTAAAAATGTGTGACCGGCAAAAGGTGAAGAATTCAAAGCTTTCAATCAGGAAGCCGGGCGCAGGGTGCAATGACACAGCGCCCGGCTTTCTGATTGGCCGGGAAGCCGGCTTCATGCTCCCTCGTCATCTCAAGCCGGACGCCGCCTTTTTATATGGCGCCCGGCTTCCATGATTGGCCAGCAAGCCGGCTCCTTGCTTTCTCCTCATATAGTGACGAGAAGCATGGGGACGGCTTCCTTGCTAATCAGGAAGCCAGATGACGAGTCATTACACACCGCCTGGCTTCCTGAATGGGACTTCCGGTACTCGGCATTCGGTATCGGCGAGTACCAAAAAAAAATATATTGGTACTCGTACTCGGTACCGAAATACCGGTATTGGTGCATCCCTAATTGAAACTGTGGAAAAAAGTGAAGAGGTGTGTGGGCAAGACTTGGGTTTGTTCGTGGCTGCAAGGCAGATGCCAGATTGGGGCAGGCACCAGTGGCTTGTGGTCTCCTGGAAGTCCTCCAGAGCGCTATCTTTTAGAATTGGTTAGGTTCTTGGTAGATTTGGGCTTTGATAGGTGGTTTCTCTTGGAATTGGTTAGGTTCCTGGTACAGCTGGGCTTTCATTTGTAGGGTGGTTTCTTTTGACTCTAGATAACATCTGTGAAACATTCTTGTGATTAGCAAGAAACAATTATAACATAATGCAAGTGAATAAAAATGTATTGTCAGAAGTGGGATTTGAACCCACGCCTCCATTCGGAGACCAGAACACCCAGCTTTGGGGAAGAGCCCAACCTCTTGAGTCTGGCGCCTTAGACCGCTCGGCCATCCTGACAACTGTTAAAATAACATGTGACTATGTCATTTGTCAGAGACTTTGAGCACTGAAAGTGTAATATGAGCTCTTGCGTCAGTCTTATATGGGTTGGGTCACGGACGTGTTTGTGTTGGGTTGTCATAGGATCACGTAGCCGAGGGTTGGATGAATCATGATAGTGTGTGGTTATTGTACAAGTCTTTTGGCAGACGATGCAGTTTCAACTTTGTATTTAGGTGCTTGAACAACCTATAATGTCATTTTTTGCATCGATACCAATACACAGACCAAGTTCCTAATCCAAAGTGCATGTTAAACTCCATGAGGGGAATTTATCAAAACCAGAGCAGATTTGCATGTCAACCAATCAGCTTCTATCTTTCATTTTCAAAGCATAACTGAACAAACTGAAAAAAGCAGCTGATTGGTTGCCATATCCAACGGCTCCAGATTCTGTCTGCTCCAGTTTTAATAAATGTGCCCCTCTATGTTTGGAAATTTGAGCAAAATGTTCAAATTCTTAATGTTTACAGCAACAGTCTATATAATTGTGTACACTTGCTGGAGCCCATCTTTCACAGTTGGCTGTGTGGCCTAATGGATAAGGCGTCTGACTTCGAATTTGAGGGTTCGAGTCCCCCCATGGTCGTTTTTGCACTTCTGTGAAAGTATTTTTTATGTAATGTAATTTTTTTGAAATGGCCCCGAGACTTGTAATAATTTCTAGATAAAGGAATGACGGTTGACTATTTAATATTGTACATATAATGAGATGCAAATCCAGATAATATTGTTGTACGGTAAGAATAAACTGGAGTATAAAATCGGTGTGGCCCGGTTCACACCTGGGCGTTTTGTAGCGCATTCCTACGCTCTGCAAAACGCTCAAACACCAAAATCCCATTATTTCCTATGGGTATGGTTCACACCTGGGCATATTACAGGCCGTATGAACGCGCTACAAAACGCCCTACGCCCAAAGAAGTACAGGAGCTTCGTTGGGGCGTATTTGCCGTGCGTATCCATTGGGATACAGCCAAGTAGCCCTCGGAAACGCGCGTTTGTCGCGCGTTTTTTTTACCACGAATCGCGGTAAAAACGCAAGACAAACGCGCATATCGATACGGCTAGGTGTGAACCCAGCCTAAGGAAAATTCTTGGTAGATTTGGGCTTTGATAGGTGGTTTCTCTTGGAATTGGTTAAACAGACATGTTTGTGTTGGGTTGTCTTAGGACTACGTAGCCTTGCATGAAACAATTATAATTTAATGCAAGTTAAGAAAAGTATATTGTCAGAAGTGGGATTTGAACCCACGCCTCCATTCGGAGACCAGAACACCCAGCTTTGGGGAAGAGCCCAACCTCTTGAGTCTGGCGCCTTAGACCGCTCGGCCATCCTGACAACTGTTAAAATAACATGTGACTATGTCATTTGTCAGAGACTTTGAGCACTGAAAGTGTAATATGAGCTCTTGCGTCAGTCACATGCGTTGGGTCACAGACATGTTTGTGTTGGGTTGTCTTAGGACTACGTAGCCTGGCATGAAACAATTATAATGTAATGCAAGTTAAGAAAAGTATATTGTCAGAAGTGGGATTTGAACCCACGCCTCCAATCGGAGACCAGAACACCCAGCTTTGGTGAAGAGCCCAACCTCTTGAGTCTGGCGCCTTAGACCGCTCGGCCATCCTGACAACTGACTCTTGTGTCAGTCTTTCCTCTTCAAGGTGGTTTTAATAAAGTTTAATGAAGGTGTGGGAGACAGTACAGTGGTGTGTGGACTTTGTGGTGAATGTCCAATTGGGGCCGGCACCTGCAGCTGGTGGTCGCATGTAATCCTAGATCATTGTCGCTTGGAATTTGTTAGGTTCTTGGTAGAGTTGGGCTTTCATTGGTGGGGTCAGGGGCGTATCTGCCGCGAGGCAAACAAGTCGTTTGCCTGGAGCGGCAGATTCGCTGAGAGCGGCGTTGCACCGTTAATTTTGTGATTAGCATGAAACAATCATAACATCATGGAAGTTAAAAAATAAAAACAGACTGTCAGAAGTGGGATTTGAACCCACGCCTCCATTCGGAGACCAGAACACCCAGCTTTGGGGAAGAGCCCAATCTCTCTTGAGTCTGGCGCCTTAGACCACTCGGCCATCCTGACAACTGGTTCTACTGGGTCAGGCTGCATCAATCTTGGAAGTCTTTCAGCAGTATACTTGTATTCCAATTTTTTGTGTCAGTCTTTGTTTTTTGGGTCAGAACCCAAATTGGGCCACAGACATGTTTGTGATGGGTCGCCTAAAATGTAGCGTAGTCTTACTGTATGTGAGTCGAGATCTAAATTGGGTCACGGACATGTTTGTGATGGGTCGCCTGGAATGTAGCCTATCTAGAGGCAGAGCCAGCTGTGCCCGCCCCCTCCCCCATCTGTTCCGCCAGTCAGCGCTGGAGGATCGGAGCGGGGAGGGGGGGGAATCCCTGCAGGGAGCCGTGAGTGACAGTCACCCCTCTCTGCAGGGACAGGATCGAGAAGTGAGCAAGCGTAGTATGTGTTCGCTCACTTGCCGATCTATTGAGCCGACCTGTGACAGTCTCATTGTCACAGGTCGGCTCGAACTATGAGGATAAGTGGAAATCACTCACCTCATAGTTCTCCTTTAATAAAAAAACTTTGTAAGGAAAAAAATTCCCTGTGCTATTGAAATCAAATCGAAAGTGTTGAAAATCACACAGTGCCCACTGAGTGCAAGTGGTAAATTAAAGTATTGTTATGTAAAGTTTTCTGGGATTACCACATTTAAGTAACTGTAATTAATATAAGGCAGAAACTAAGTTTGGAAATGTAAAATGTTGATTGTGGTCTACACTGGTACTAAACTTGTGTCAAATTGCTGAAAGTTGGTGCTTGTAGGTGACCGTGTGGCCTAATGGATAAGGCGTCTGACTTCGAATCAGAAGATTGAGGGTTCGAGTCCCTTCATGGTCGATTTTGTATTTCATTGAAAGTTTTTTTTTTATACTGTTATAATATTTCCAAAACCTAAAGAAATATCCAATAGGTCACACGGCCAACTACAAGGCACTCTTTTGAGCAAATTTACACCATTTTTTGGTATTATTATTAAACAAATTTTTATATTTTGATCATCCTTCCAAAACTTATTGCCAAACTCAGGTTTTGGAAATATGACGCCTTATCCATTAGGCCACATGATCAACTACAAGGCATTCTTTTGAGCAAATTTACACACTTTTTTGTACTACTATTAAACAAAAATTTTTAGAGGTGCACCAAAATAGAAATTTTAAAAACGAAACCGAAATAAAAAAAATTGTCAGGCCGAAACCGAAAATGTTTTTATTTTAATTTTTTCACATTTTAAAAATATTTCATTTCAATTAAGAGGGGCGAAAAAAATGTCTGCCCCGGGAGCCCAGAACTCTGGTTACGCCACTGCTGTCACGGGAGGCTGAACGAGCGGAGCAGGGATGAGAGCCCAGCCTCCTGTGACAACGCTGGCTGTCTCCACCCCCACACCGCTCTGTAGGAAAGAAACCTGGGATGCGCCGATGTACCGGCAGGAAAATTGCACTGCAAAAAAGTTTATATTCCAAAACTTATTTCCACACGTAGGTTTTGGAAGTATAATCAAAATACACATTTTTGTTTTTACAATAGTACAGAAAAGTCTGTATATTTGCCCAAATTGGTGATTTCCAGTAGACCGTGTGGCCTAATGGATAAGGCGTCTGACTTCGGATCAGAAGATTGAGGGTTCGAGTCCCTTCATGGTCGATTTTGTATTTCTGCGAAAGTATTTTTTTTATGTAATGTTAGATTTTTTCAAATGAACTCCTGTAATAAGATGGAAAGAAAACGTTATACATTTTCCCACCCGTGATGCCGCCACCAATGTCAAAATCAACACATACAGGGGACTAGAGGGTGTGCAGGGCACAGAGTGCAGAGAATTGCACAGGCAAGGTTGTGAGGTGAAGAGAAACCCCGGTGATAGTTGAAAATTGAAAAAAAAAGATTATTTCCAAGAATTTATTTCTCTGCTTTACTAACGCTGACAGAAATGATGAAGAGCACCCGTAATATGTTCCATGGCCAATGCTATTTGTCCATTATTATTATTATAGAGTATTTATATAGCGCCAACAGTTTGCGCTGCGCTTTACAATATAAGGAAGACATTACAATCACAATACAAATCAAGACAAGATGGTGAGGAGGGCCCCGCCCCTCATTGCTTTCAATCTAAAAGGGAGGGGCCAGTGATACATGAGGAGGCAGCTGTGTGGGGATGAATTGTTTGAGAACGTGATGGTTGAGCGGTTAGGTTGAGGTGGGATCGGCTTCCCTGAAGAGAAAAGTCTGAAGGGATCGCCTAAAGGCGGCCAGAGTGGGAGATAGTCAGACAGGTTGGGGTAAAGGAGAACTATGGGGAAAAGCCTTAACCCCATAGTTCTTTAAACAAAATGTTATATTCCAAAACTTATTTCCACACGTAGGTTTTGGAAGTATGATCAAAATACACATTTTTGTTTTTATAATAGTACAGAAAAGTCTGTATATATGCCCAAAAATAGCAGCTTGTAGTTGACCGTGTGGCCTAATGGATAAGGCGTCTGACTTCGGATCAGAAGATTGAGGGTTCGAGTCCCTTCATGGTCGATTTTGTACTTCCAGTTTTGCTGTCTGTACCGTCACTTCCTGCTTTACTTACCGCTATCTGCCCTATTGTGATATGTAGCAATTGGCGATATTTTTAATTGTAACTGTGCATATTTATCTACAAATATAACAAATAAAAAAGTATTTTTTACATGCTATTAAAATATAAAAAATATAAATACTTAATTTTCATATTTTTTTACCTATATATTTTATTTACATTTTGAAGCAGTTTAAACTAAGGACACTGGGACTGTGGTAGGTGCACCCGACAAGTGTTTGCATTAGTATGTGCACATTCGTGGATACGGGGGACTTTTTTGGGGGTATTTGTACATTTATTTTATTTAAATTTATTATTACAACTTTTTTTTTACTTAACTCCATTGCTATCACATGGAGGGGGGCTCGCAAGGCTCTATCTAGCAACCCCGGGAAGCGATCTGGCAACAGCTCGGCCACCACAATCCCTTCCAGTGTAATGCCAACAGTTGGATTTACACGGGGTAGACAGACTCCCGGCGTCTATAGCTAAGACACACATTGCTGGCAGCGAAAGGGTTCATTCAAAGTACATCCGTTATTAATCACTTCCTGTGGGTGGCCATACAAATACAGCCGACTGCTGAATTGGTATCAGTGGTATCAGTGCGAACAGCAGACAATTGCTTGTTCAGATACAAGCACTGCGGCGACTATATAGCCACCAGAGGGCTTGTACCAATCGGCGGAGTGTGCTGCCGGCTGAATGTGTTAGACGCTGCAGACGGAGAGAGGCAGGACACCTCTCCCCGTGTGCAACGCCGGCCACATTCGGCCACACAGCCGGCCACATTCGGCCACACGAGCACCGCGGGAGGACAGGATGCCGGCGCCTCTAGAACGCACTGGAATGCAAGCCAGCCGACTCCCTGCGTTCAGGGGCGGGAGGGGGCGTGGGGTGTTATTGAAGTCAATGGCACCGCAGCCACGCCCCCCACCCACAGTGTGATCGCCTGCCTGCATTCCGGTCCAGTGCAATCTGCAAAAAATAGTGCTTGCAGCATTCCCGGGTGTGGGCGATCGCACTGCGGTTGATGGGCGTGGCTGCGGTGCCATTGACTTCAATGCACCGCCACGCCCCCCCACTCCATCCTGAATGCAGGTGTTTTTTCGTTGGTAGATCTCATTGAGCTCGTCATTTGAAAAGTAGATCTCCGAATGAAAAACTGTGGGCGCCCCTGTATTATATGCATTGCTTTTTGTTATGTTATGGGCAGGGCCCTACACTACCATCTTGTCTTGAATTGTATCGTGATTGTAATGTCTTCCTTGTATTGTAAAGCGCTGCGCAAACTGTTGGCGCCATGTAAATCCTGTATAATAATAATTGCATTATCTTACAGCTACTCCATGGTGTAGACATCACTCTTTGCTAAACTTGCTTTGAAATGTCTTCTCGGTGGGTTTCCTTTGCTCATAGTCTGCTGTGATTTGTTCGTGTGAATACCGAGACCCGAGAAAGAACATGCAAATGAAGAGCGGGGGGTTAATAAAAAGAAATGTGACGCTTCAGGAAACTGGATAACGTAAATTTGTGTAATTTCTGATTTAAAAATTTCAGAAAGGAAAAAAGATTTGTCAGAAGTGGGATTTGAACCCACGCCTCCATTCGGAGACCAGAACACCCATGCTCGGGGAAGAGATTACTCTTGAGTCTGGCGCCTTAGACCACTCGGCCATCCTGACAACTGCTGCATTGCTGCTCCCGCCTGCTCTGGTGAATGCAGCCAGTGGCCACGTCTTCTCATGTACATATTCTTTATATATTTGTAGACATTGTTCTTTCTTTGTATCTCAAACTGCTCGTTGATATCATGTTTGCTGCAACGTTCGTTCACATTTTCACCCGATTTCTCTTTTCCCCCCTGGTTTGGGCATTGAGGAAATGAAGGGGAAATCTCGACCAATAGGGACACATACAGCATTAGAAACACAACAGAGGATTTAACCCTTTCGCTGCCAGAGCCGTGTTTCCATTCTCTGCACACATTATAATACATTTTAGGCCTGAAAATTACTTAAACCCCCCCCCCCGAATTATATATTTCCTGAAAGCAGAGACCTTATAGAATAAAATGGTGGCACTTGCTAATTTTTATGGTGCATGGTATTAGCGCAATTCTTTATCAAACCCAACATTTTAATCAAAAAATATATTTAAGTTTATTGTAGTGCACTAAAAATACAATATAATACCCATTTTTTTGTACAATATAAAAGATGAGGTTATGCTGAGTAGATAGATATCCAACATGCCAAGCTTAAAAATTGCTTGTGGCCATGACTAGGTGAAAAAATACATCCATAGGCGATGCTTTAAAAGCTTGCGCAGGTCATCAGTTTAGAACCTTGGTTCTCAACTGGAGGGTCGCGACCCCCGTGTTCGGTGGGTCACCGCATTCCTTCCACTTTTTTAGGCGAGAGGCTCCTCAGCCTCCCCTTAGTGCAGCACTGTCCATTCTCACACCGAGCAGTCATTCAAAATATTCTGCCAGCGTATGTGTTTCAGCTTGAGGTGGGATAGGATGGCACTATGGCCGCGAGGGAGCTCCATCCATACTTGCATTGCTTATAGCTCCCTCGCATGTTTTGCAGAGGTGCCTGGACCATAATGATGTCGCATTCTGGCTCCGTCACAGCACAGCAGCCCACACTGGACCCCAGGCTGAGGATCCACTCCAGTTCTCGTAAGGTAGGGAGACCGGATGGACCTTAACCCCTTGCCGTCCGGGCACCGTAAAATTATGGGTGGACGGCGGATCCTTCCCGGCGGGTGGACGTACATGTACGTGATTTTTTTCTCTGCTCGCGCGCGCGCCCCCTAGTGGGCGTGTGCGAGCAGAATCACGCTGGGAAGGATAACAGCCGTTACCGGCTGTCTCATACAAGAGAATTTGGCCGGCTCTATATGCGCCGATCGCTTGTATGACCTC
>NW_017306999.1:26650-27170 GCF_000935625.1 Nanorana parkeri
GTCAGCATTACAATATTTTAAATACTTTTTTTATAAACCATTTTCTTAATTACTTTTATTTTTTGCTGCAATTTCACTGCTCGCGTTGCTTTTATAAAGTCTGTTTGTTATTGTGTTATAATAACAATAGAGCATAACCTTTGCACATGACTCCTTGTTGTGATGTTAATTTTAAGAACAATGTGACAATTCCTAACAAAGTACCTGATTATTTAAACAGTTACCGGCAGAGTTTAACCCCTTATACCTAATGTAAAAAAAAATGTTTTTGTTATTATTAATTATTATTATTAGTAGTAGTAGTATTCTATATTATACTATATTATACAGTATATTATATATCAACATCATTATTATTTTTTGTTTGTTTCAAACTTTTTATTAGATTTTTTGAATACAATCATCAGGTGGTATATAGCAAGATTACATCAGTACGCATATGTAGAAGACATACACCTGTATCACAATGTCACGTAATATTTCCTATTAAACATACATTTTCTGAGCCTGTAGACTGCAT
>NW_017306999.1:27205-29228 GCF_000935625.1 Nanorana parkeri
ATTAACCCCTTATGCCTAATGTAAAAAAAAATGTTTTTGTTATTATTAATTATTATTATTAGTAGTAGTAGTATTCTATATTATACTATATTATACAGTATATTATATATCAACATCATTATTATTTTTTGTTTGTTTCAAACTTTTTATTAGATTTTTTGAATACAATCATCAGGTGGTATATAGCAAGATTACATCAGTACGCATATGTAGAAGACATACACCTGTATCACAATGTCACGTAATATTTCCTATTAAACATACATTTTCTGAGCCTGTAGACTGCATCACTAACCAGGAAAGAGAAGGGGCCACTCCCGGAAAGAACTAGGGGGTGGAGAGAGGAGGAAGAGTTCCGGGGAGTCCGGAGGAGAAAAGATGTTGAGAAATCAAAGAGAAGGCAATGAGATTCCATAGTCAGCATAGGAGGTCCAAATGTCTAGAGAGATGTCAGACTATCTGAGGATAAAGTAGGGTGTGTGTAGTCAATCCATGGTTGCCAGACCTTCGCAAAATGTTTGTTAGTATCCAGAAGGATACTTGTTAATTTTTCGTTTAGGAAAAAGAAGTCCAACCGCCGCTTAACCTCTGCAAACGGCACAAATTGTTTTTTCCAGGCCGATGCGATCGTCTATTTAGCAGCCACCAGTACAAAGATGGTTAAGCGGTGTTGGACCTTGGTGAGGTTTGAGTGCTTGAGATGCAGAAGAGCCAACCAGGGGTCCCGTGCTATCGGTACAGAGAGCACAGCGCTCATTAGTTTAAACACTTTAGTCCAGAATCTGGTGAGCATGGAGCATGACCACCATGTATGGAGAACATCTCCTCTGGTCTGACAACCCCGAAAACAGGTGGCCGAGTGTGCCGTGTGGATATGAGCCAGCCTGGATGGTACCATCTAGTTAGGGATTTGTAAGCAGTCTCCTGTGAGGTCACATTAATGGTACATGTAGTCATAGAGGACCAGATCCGAGGCCAGGCCTCTGGCGTCGGGGCTGCCCCAAGGTCTCGTTCCCATTTAGTGACATAGAACAGTTTGCACAGCACTTTAGAGCATATGAGGAGACAGTACAATTACAATTGAAAGGAACCTGCACGTTACATTAAAAGTTAAACATTAAAGCTGCATTAAAGTTAAATTAACAATAAAGCCTAAAATACTATTAAAAAAAACAAAAACCAGCAAACTGATCTGTGCTTTGAAAATGATGCATTTACCAGGAGAATGGTATGCCATTGCTGTCACTGCGACTGTAGCCTGCACGGTGCACGAATACAGGAAGTCTCCTGGAAAGCATACACTGCCTCCTAGAACTGCACACACGTTCTACACTTCCTAAGATAGATTGTTATTTTGTATATATTCTTCTTTCAACCTTCTTCTTTATTATTAATAATCATAATACTAAGTTTTTGTAGACACAAATGTTTCCATATTAAAGAGGAAATACAGTTTTGCCTAGAACAAACAATTAAAATGAGAAGCAGAAACGTGACCCCGAAAGAGAAAATGATCGCCTTGTTTTTAAAGTGATTTTTCCTAAATATTATCAGAAAGAATTGTGTCAGATAAACATTGTAAATTGAATAAAATGCAGTTTTCAAATTTAAGAATTATAGACGAAAAAAAATGTATTGTCAGAAGTGGGATTTGAACCCACGCCTCCATTCGGAGACCAGAACACCCAGCTTTGGGGAAGAGCCCAACCTCTTGAGTCTGGCGCCTTAGACCGCTCGGCCATCCTGACAACTGCAAGTAGATACCGCAGTTTATTATGTGAAGGTGTATTAGGTATACAGTATACACTGTCTTATAGTACTGTTAAATGAACGTTGTTGGTTGCACATTTCAGACTTTGGTTTACATTTATTTTTACATTGGCTTACCCAATATGTAAAGCTGAATTGTACATTTCATAAAGGTTTTACAATTTTCAATTAGGGGACTTTTTTTTATAAATTTTTTCTGCGTTATTTTTTTTTTTGTGTCACATATTCTGCTATTCATTTATATAATTTTACA
>NW_017306999.1:29317-33651 GCF_000935625.1 Nanorana parkeri
GTTTCCCACTGAGAAAAAATATCTCGTACACTAGGAGAAACCCACGTATAATGGAATAATCTCACTGCGTCCATTATTTTATATCAAAGCTTACAAATTCTTCAATAAATAATAACAACATATAGATGGTAAAAACAATTAAAATAAAAGCAAAAGCTCTATGTTCTAGGGGGACCCCGTTTGCTATTCAACAAGTGCGGTATTTGTAAAATAATTTTAGAAATTTGATGTTTTTCTATTTTGTCCTTTGAATATTCGATGAACGTTAGTAATAGGTTACGTTAAATAACTTACTAGTTGAAAAGCACGGCAAGAAAAAAAAAAAAAACCTGGAGAATGCGGGCATCGATCCCGCTACCTCTCACATGCTAAGCGAGCGCTCTACCATTTGAGCTAATTCCCCTCCGTGAGTCACAGCTCACCCGCGCAGGAAGCACTTTGTGCCGGAGAGTCTCTCTGTGTATTCTGATTATGATGAGAGACACCTATTTATGTATGATTAGGGGGAAACACAAAGGTTGGCTGTGTGGTTAACTCTTTGATGATCGGAAACATTTTAACATTGCTTTCTATCTTTTTTAAATAGCTTTCAATTTAAAAAAACGAAACTTAATTGACTGCCGTTGCTAGATTACTTTCATTTTAAAAGCAAAGCCCAGATTTTAAGGTGTAAAATAATTATTAAATACACGGTATTTCATAAAAGAAAATGTGCATTTATTTATTTATTTTGCTTTGCAAATATTTAAGAAAAAGTAATATTAAGGAAGCTTATTCTTGTTAGAGAGAAAGGGTGAAAAAATACACCGTCCCTGGGTGGGCTTGAACCACCAACCTTTCGGTTAACAGCCGAACGCGCTAACCGATTGCGCCACAGAGACTCATGGGAGCCAGGGCTGAATTTTGCCATTTTAGGCATAAATCCAACCGGCTGTTTCAGCAGAGAATAAACAATGACGGATCTGATGGTTTTCAGGACAAGTTAGTTGTAACAGGTTGTTAGGATTTGGGTTTGCGGAGCTGCGTCTGTCAGTTTTATTCACACGGGTTTCAGCTTATGTAAGAGCAGTGGGCACAGCGAGCTTTTACAAAACCAACTTTGTAAAACCTTTTGTGCTCATTTTATTTTACAATAGGTTAAAAAAAATTAAGCTTCAAGTTTCAATCTTATAATGAAGTCCAGGAAACGTTTCTTTAGAATAATCCAAATTTTTGTTACGGTACAAAAATTACATATAAAAACTTAAGGTAAATTACATTTTTTTTGTGCTGCGCTCTGGGGGCAAAAGGATTTTGAAAAAGATTTTTTTTTTAAACACAACGTTAAAAATAACCAACAACGCCATTTGCGTGTTGCTCTTTGGGGCCTAAATATTTCAAAAGTAAAAAACAAAAAACAAAGCACAGGTGTCTATGCATAGTCAGCTACAAATTTCATTTAAAATAAAAAAATATTTTCAATAAAATTGGTAGCTGACTATGCATAGGAACCCATGTGCTGAAGAAGTACTAACTACTTATTGCCAAAAACTGCTTAAAGAATACACTTAACACTGCTTAATTCACTATTGCTTAAACAACACCTGAATCCAATGATTTGGAGAAGCGTCCCAATACTTTTGGTAATATAGTGTATATGTATATACAGTAGGGATGCACCGATACCAATACTAGTATCGGTGCCGATGGAGAGTATTTGGGCGAGTACTCGTATTCGCCAAAATGCTCTGATGCCTACTTCCGGTATCAGGAAGCCGGGCAGCTAGTCATTACACGCTGACCGGCTTCCTGATTGGCCGGGCATGCTCCCTCGTCACTTGTGTCTGTGTGTTTGTAGAGACACACAGCTCACTAACACACAAGGGTGGCTCTATAGGGCCCTGCAAGGGAAAGGAGCCACCCTAACACAGGATATCAGGGCCAGTGCTCAGGGGACCAGTGGATTCGGCAGGAAAATAACACTGCATGCCCACAGTTTCCTGCAACGCACACCAACGCATTAGTTGGAACAAGACACATAGACAACAATTGTTTTTGCTTCGTTACTCAACTCAGATCTGCACGGTTCAACACACCTGGTGTACATGAGGTCCTATTCAAATGTAAAAAAGCATGAACCACGCGCTGCGTTATGGTTTAGGAAAAACTTTCATGTTAGGAAAACTGCAAGATGTTCTCTTCAATGAAAGTTTTGTAGGAGAGGCGGCGCAACTCTAAAGGGGTGTGTAGCCTCTGCCCGGCTCTGCTCAATGATGCTTTTTCATATCACCAAAATGACAGAAGCCAAGCTGCTGTTTGGCGAACGTTCATCTCCTCCTCCAGCCCCCAGTCCTCCCCACTTCTCTAGTATGACTCTATAGAAGCCGCAACCGTCTGCCAGGATCCAGACGTCTGAACATCTGGGCTGCCGGATCAGCTGTCCCACCATACACAGCTCTTCATTGACTCTTCGGGGCCGAAGACACGCTTTCCAGATCTATAAAAGCCGGTAAGGAGGGATGAGAGCGGGGTGCTGCCGGACAATCCATGCAGGTCTGATCATTCATTTTAAAGTGACACTTACATTTTAAAAATACATTCAAGTACCTCAACTATGAACAACAATGTATCTTATTTGTGTATCATAATCAATTAATCTTCCAGAAATATTACACAAAATGATCGATGGCGGAATAAATTGAATTTTTGCCATCAATTCTTCAAAATTAAGACAACAAAAAAAAAGTTTGGTGGAGTTAAGCAAACCCGGCTCCATGGACAAGAGTCGGTTAAAAAATCAACTGTTGTAAAGGCGGGTGGTGCCGATTGGGCCACCCACAGCTCGAATTGGCTTAATGAATCATCTGCAATGCGAGTAGTGTATGGCCAGCATCAGATTGCAAACCACGTGCTTCATTAATTAATAAAATAGTAATTTTGGACAGTCCAAATTCCCAACCAATTCACTTTTTTCATTATTTAGAATGTGTTAGCTTTTTTTTTAGAACGTGTTTAGGGTAGTTTATATTTATTGTTTTTATTTTTTTAATTTATTGTTTATTTATGGCTTCATTTGATTTATTGTTCTTATTTTTGTATTTATTATTTCATTTTATTCAATTTTATTTATTGTTTATTTATTGTTTCATTTTATTTTTTATTCTTCTTATTTTGTATTTATTGTTTCATTTTATTTTTTATTTATTGTTTATTTATTGTTTCATTATATTTATTCTTCTTATTTTTTTATTTATTGTTTCATTTTCTTCATTTTTATTTATTGTTTATTTATTGTTTATATGTAATTATTGTTCTTAGTTTTTGTGTCTTTTTTTTGTGCATTTTAATGTTATTTGTGTATTGTCGCTTCAAATTTATGTTTGCTTTTTTTCTTGGAGAAAAAATAAGTAGCAAGTATCCATCTTTTGATAGCTCCAAGAGAGTCAAAAGGTGCTTCTGTTACCATCAGGTAACATTTTGTCTGAGGTTAACATGTTACCCGAGGGTAGCATTGCGCCTCATGAGCGCAATAGGCCTCATGAGGGTAACACGAGGCCTATTGCGCCCTTAAAAACCACCAACAACTGCTCTTATTTCCACATTGACTCCAATGTATTTCACCAAAATATCAGAGAAATCAAAACTCTCCATACAAATCTAACAGACATGACAGAGAATTGTTGTCATTATTCCTTCCATCGCATCCAGAAATCCCGACACGTGTCACTATGTTTGGTGGAAACTTTGATGACGATCACCGCTTGTCCTCACTTTCCTCTACGCAGCAATATTTGATGTCTGAGAATAACCCGGTGCCGCTCCTGGATCCCATCCCAGTATACAATGGCACCAGAGCCAGTAGACCCGGTTATGTTTATCTTTCTACAGGAAGCTGGAAGTGGGTGTTGGTGGTTCTTAGACCGCATGCTAAAATAAATTACATGTTCAAAAAAAAAAGCATTTTAGGCTTCTCAGCTTGTTGAATAAAACGTACCGCAGTTCACGTTGGGAACAGGTTTCATTTTAAAGGTTCCTTCGTAACATCTCCAAAATACATCCCTTCATCACCAATGACACCGCAACATTACTCATCCACTCCCTTGTTATAACTCGTCTTGACTATTGCAACTCCCTCCTCATTGCCTGACCTCTACACAGGCTCCTCCCCTCTTCAATCCATCTTGAATGCTGATGCTAGACTCATTCACCTAAGCAACTGCTCAGTGTCTGCAACCCCCCTCTGCCGATCCCTGCACTGGCTTCCATCTCCCACCCCCCTCTGCCGATCCCTCCACTGGCTTCCAATCACCCGACCCCCTGCCGATCCCTCCCCTGGCTTCCCATCACCCCACGCC
>NW_017306999.1:33781-42670 GCF_000935625.1 Nanorana parkeri
CCCCCCTGCCGATCCCTCCACTGGCTTCCATCTTCCACTCCCCTCTGCCAATCCCTCCACTGGTAAACACAGAGCCGGTCCACAGAAACACGGGGTGAGAGCAGAGTGCTGAGACTCGACGCAAAGGACTTCACTGCATCCATTGTGAACTTTGAAGATGAATTGCTCCAGAGTGCCTGTGTGTACAAAGGTCATTGAGGGCTTGTTTTAAAGCTCATTTACCGCTTGTTAAGAATATGTAAAGAATTGGATTTCTATAGAGCGGCCCCAGAGCTAGTTTACAGCTAAACTCTAGACAAACAGCCAAATGATTTGTCATTCTGTCCAACTGCTCTTGTAATCAAGTCATCCCTACCAAGCCGTACAAGATGATGACCTAATTTTTTCCACTGCGGTTAGGAATTACAGCCTGGTCATTGATGTGCTTCTCAGCCTGCTGACTAAACAATAAAGGAGCATCAGCACACTGAAAAAGTCATCAGTCTTTTCTCTTCTGCTGTCAGGGAGCTACCAGCATTAGGTCAACAGGGCTGTGTAATGCAGTGCAGAGTCTGACTGATTGGTCTGCTAGTCCTCCTTCTCGTTGTCTGAATCCTGCTGTGCAAGGGGTTATGGAAAGCTAATATAATGACATATTGCTGTAATTATACTACCTCTAAGCTGGCCACTCAGTTTTTGTTTGCCGCTCGATTCCCCCAACAATGCTAAGCAGTGTGAATGGGGCAATCCACCCCGCTGGGCTTTTGTATTCTGACAATGGTGGGTGCGCCACTGTCAGAATACGCGAAAAGTGACTGCAGCTGATTGACTGTTCGCCCTCATTCACGCTGGAATCGGCCGGCACGTACAGCTGCGTGCGCAGCCGTATCGGGCAGCTCCCGGGAAGGACAAGTGCTGCGTGTGATTAGTACGCAGCCCCCGTCCTTCTCTATGGGAATACGCGGCCGTACGCCTCCCTATGCCCACCCGCCCGTGCGGGTTGTGGGTGAGCGCACTTGTACGCTGACAGGATGGATCCTGTCTGCGTCCGAGCCAGGAAACACGCACCCCTACCGACCTGCGCTTGAGGTGAGCGTAGGGGGGCGTGATTAGTACTTCTCTATGGGACTGCGCGGCCGTACGCCCCCCCTACGCTCACCTCAAGCGCAGGTCCGTAGGGGTGCGTACGGCCGCGCAGTCCCATAGAGAAGTACTAATCACGCGCAGCACCTGTCCTTCCCGGGAGCTGCTCGGCACGGCCGTGCACGCAGCTGTACGTGCCGGCCGATTCCAGTGTGAATGAGGCCTTCAGCTGTTAATTTTTGAACCGACTCCTTTGACAAAAATTGAGTGGGTGCGCCACTGTCAGAATACCCGCAAAGTGACTGCAGCTGATTGACTGTTCAGCTGCAAGTTTTTCTTCTTCAACAAATTTTTGCTCCTTCGACAAAAGTTGATTGAAAAATGGAAGGGTGCCCACAAACGGAGGGGTGCCCGTGGGCTACACACTGCTTGCATTGCATCAAAGTGCATGTTACAAACCACAGCAGCATGCATGCATTACGCACACACGTTTTGGTGTGAATGGGTCCTTAGTTGGGGATCGCAACACTTCATTTGCTGATGTGTTAAAGGTAACTTACCATTCCATGAACTCTCCTTCCCCTCGGCCGGTACGGGTGTACCTGTACTCTGTACTGCCATCCAGCACAGCTCTGCGCTATGGATTTTACATTTCACTCGCATATAGTGAACAGTCACCTGACTGTGTTAACCAATGAGAAGCGCTTCTTAGCAACTCCATGTACCAATGGAGGGGAAGGAGCGTTCGCCGAATGGTAAGTATAGGGGGGAGAAGGGGCTGAATTTAAGCGGGTAATTCCATTTTCCCAAATTACTTAGGAAAGTGGACACCGTTTAATCTGTGTATACATGTACTAATGGTATCTATAAATACAGTGGTACCTCGGTTCACGAACGCCTCTGTTTGGGAACAATTTGATTCGCGAACAGCAAGTTCAGCAAAATTTTTCTTCCATTCGCGAACTCTGCCTCGGGTGACGAACACAACCGCAGCCATCTTTCCTGCTCTGACACATTGTTGTGGCTTCCTCTAGTCGAGATCGCGGTCTGATCACAGTTTGATTCGGTTCGCAACCAGAATCGTGGAACGAATTCAGTTCGTGAACCGTGGTATCACTGTACAAGAATCATGAGGGTGCACTGTAGGATGAGGGCAGTGGTACAGTACTGTAAGAGTACTGTACATTGAGCGTTCCCAAAAAACAATGCTGCATGCATTACATAGCGAATGATAAGCTTGCTGGCAGGACACGGTGTCCCTACCTCTTGTGCTGAGTCAAAGGCCAATAGCCTTGAGATTTTTGGGTAAAATGGGAACAGCTGTTAAAGCATTTAAACAAACAAACAAACATGTTTATATTTATTTTTTTCTTTTAGTTAAAGGGAAACAATAATAGTTTGGGGTACATTTTTTTGGAATTTTGGGTGTTTTTTTGTTTTGAGTACTTTTTTAAACTCATTTATTACCCATTTCTATTAAATCTTAATTTTACAAATTTAACACAAGCTGCACCTATGACACCGATGTCACAGGGAATTATGGGTTATAGACTTGTTGTTTTTTTGGTTTTAGACTTTTTCTCTATAACTGAGTGTACAGAGCAAGGGATTTGGATGTGGGGGGTTTGAGGAGTCACTCCTCGGGCACATTGAGCTATGTGGGGGTCGCACTAGGGTTGCCATCTTTTTTTCTAGCGAAACCCGAACACTCTAGCGACGGGCGGACATTTTATTGGGAGAAGGAGTCATGGCTTATTCATATGTAAATAGCGCCACCCATTCATATGGAAATATCACAGTTGAGACTATTTTCAGTGGGGGGCGGGGGGGGGGGCAGTAGCCCCTATCTTAATTTTGGTTGCCCCTGTCTGCCTGACATCTTGTGTCTGGGTTGCTGCTGCCTTGAAACCCGGACACAGCATTCATAACCTGGACTGTCCGGGTGAATTCTGGACAGGTGGCAACCCTAGGTCGCACATTGAATATCACTAGAAAGGGGAGTATTTTACAAGGTTGTCTGCACTCAGGGGTTAATTAAAGACAATTGTACCAAAGCTATAGTTGTCCATTAAATGTCTTCCTTCCCTCTTTCCTTTCAAGCCTATCTGTCTGTGTGCTTGGAGAGCTTCTGTTCAGGCCCGGCGCTACCGCAAGGCAAGTCAGGCGGCCGCCTGAGGGTGCTGCAGGGTGAGGTAGGAAAAAACAGGGCATTTTGACAAGTACTTGTCAAAATGCCCCGATGTTTGCGCTATGTTTTTTTTTTTTACTTACCTTCGGTGCGGAAGAGCAGCGGCGAGCGGCACGGGAGAGCAGCGGCGAGTCAGCGATGGTCCAGTGGGAGGAGCTCCAGGTGGGGTCCTAATTTAGCTGGCCGGCGACTGCCAGAGGATCCCGACACGCACGGCACCTCTGGTAGTCGCCGGCCAGCTAAATTAGGACCCCACTCACCCTTTTGTGAATACCACTGTAGGTGTTTGAATTTGTAGTATGTGGACATTTACGTGCAATAATCCCATATTGTTTTTATTTTTGATGTAAGATTATCTCAAAACAACGCAAGTCTTAAATGCAAAGCTGGCCTCCATAGCCCGTTATCTCATTTAAATACACATCACCTGTTGTTCTTTCTCCATTAGAGCACAAATCTGATTACCATAAAGACCCTTTGTACATTCCAATGGTGATCTATCCTCCTTGTCAATGAAGACTAACAAAAATATATACATTGTTCAGGCTTTTGTCTGGTTTGGAGGACAGTCTATCTTATGGAACCAGCTAGCACCGTTCTTTTCTCCTCCATGGATGTCTACCTATTTTGTTCTGACATAAAGATGTTTCAAATTGTTATGCTACCCTTAACCTTCCTTTCAACGTATAAATTCTTAATTTGTGAAGTGTCTCTTTTTCTTATTTCTAAAAGGTGGGAGGTAACAGGTATACTTTAATGCCCTCTCCCCAGAAGCCCATAGCATTCCTTGTAGGGTTGCCACCTTTTCTCCCAGCGAAACCCGAACACTCTAGCGACGCACGGACATTTTTGGGGGGGAGAATGAGTTGTGGCTTATTCATATGTAAATTGCGCCACCCATTCATATGTAAATATCACAGTCGAGGCTATTTTCAGTGGGGGGCCAGTAGCCCCTATCTTAATCTTGGTTACCCCTGTCTGCCTGACATCTTGTGTCCGGGTTTCAGCTGCCATGAAACCCGGACACAGCATTCAAAACCCGGACTGTCCGGGTGAATCCTGGACAGGTGGCAACCCTAATTTCTTGCCCCATTGCTCTTTTCAGCTTCTATAGAGGAAGGAAGCACTGTGTAAGCTCTGTGTCCCGTTAATCAAAAATTATACATGGCTGAGTACTCAATCCCTTGTGCATGCAATAGGCCAGTGGTCCTCAACCTGTGTAAACTCGGGACTCACATTTGTCCTTGGTCACTAAAGGAGAACTATGAGGTGAGTGAAAATCACTCATCCTCATAGTTCGAGCCGACGCCTGACAATGAAACTGTCACAGGTCAGCACAACAGATCGGGAAGTGAGCGAACACATACCGTCACTCGCTCACTCCTCGATCATCTCCCTGCAGAGAGCCGTGACTGTCAGTCACGGCTCCCTGCAGAGATTCCCCTCCCTCCCCTGTCCAATCCTCCAGCGCTGACTAGAGGAACGGACGAGGAGGGGGGTACAGCTGGCTCTGCCTCTAGATAGGCAGAAACAGCTGTCACTCACGCAGCTGGGCGGATCTCAACAGTAATGTCGGGATCCGTCCCGGCTGCAGCGGTCTCAGTATACAGCGAGCTGTAGCTTGCGATATATTGAGCTTTGGATCACGGGAGGAGGCTAGTATATGTCCTTAAGAGAACTATGGGAAAAACACTTACCCCATAGTTCTCCTTTAAGTCACGACCCAAGTCGCACTGCAATGAAACATACAGCATTAGGGCACCGCTAGTTCCGGTGGAGGCGTACGAATTGTGGATGGGAGGTGCATTTGGGGTACCATTCATATGAATCGCAACGCAACACACCTTCCACACCAGAATGCATGGTAGGTGCGATTGCGTGGTATAGTTTAACGCACTGTAGGAATGTGAACGGGCCCCCAAAAACACTGACATACATACACAGACACAATCTCACACACCATCAGACATTCTCACACACAAATGTTTTATTTTTTTTAAGGTCCACCCAGTCTCCCTACCTTATGCGAACTGGAGTGGATCCTTATCCTGGGGTCCAGTGTGGGCTTCTGTGCTGTGACGGAGCCAGAATGTGACATAATTCAGGTCCAGGCACCCGTTATAGAACACGTGAGGGAGCTATAAGCAATGCATGTATGGATGGAGCTCCCTCACGGCCATAGCCCCAGCCCACCCCACCTCAAGCTGACACACATACGCTGGCAGCATATTTTGGATGGCTGCTCGGCATGAGACCTGTCAGTGCTGCACTAGGGGGAGGCTGAGGATCCTCTCACCTAAAAAAGTGGAAGACATGCTGTGACCCAGTGTTCAAAGGACCCACTTTTGGGTCATGACCACCAGTTGAGAACCAAGGCACTAGGCCAAGCACCAGCACTGTCAAATGAGAGGGAAGGAAACGAGTCACATGCTCCTTTATACCTGGAAGTACCAGATATTTTCTTCACACCGTTTGGTTGAGTGGAGCACTCTGGGAGATGGTAAGGTGGGTATGTGCTGCTGGGGACGGGGACATTAAAGAAAACCTGTTATTTTGCCCTACTAGTTTGCTTTAAAGTATCTTGCCCTTAAGATGACCCCCATACGACTACTATTTCTGTAGGTTACACTCAGCTGTCTCATAAAACTCAGCAAGTATTTCAGGCATACAGGTATTTTTATAGCGTTCTTGTCGGATTATCCTAGCAGAAAATATTTCCTTTCCCTAACCGAAACAAATTATCCATTGTGCTGGTTTCAGCTGTGAAAACCATTTCCTCCGTAGGTGCCGCTGTCTGCCTGGAAGATTCAGACTCCATTTGGAAGTAAAATACCAGTGTGAGGAACGGCCATGATGGAACAGTCAATACCGCTTCTAGCGCTCACACTCCTAAAGATGGTGGCAGCCGTGTATAACGAAGGTGAATGACTTTCCCTTTCTTTTAACTTTCCACTGTTTCGGTATTTTATTGATTTTGAATCCATTTGCAGTTTTCACACTTCAAAACATTCCTTTCACCTTTGCCATTTGAATTCTGGGACAAGACACCGGAAAGTTGCTTTTATACTTTATTTAGGCAAGAAAATTTAGATCCTAAAATAATGGATATGGAACGTATTTGCTAAGATGGTTCAGTGTCAGAGGTTTGGTTTAGTGCAAGGTGAAAGATTATGTTTATGGGTTAGGTTTAGGGTTAAGTTTATGGTATAAGCTAAGGTTGAGGGTTTGGGGGTGGATTCGAGGGTTAGGTTTATGGGATAAGCTAAGGTTGAGGGTTTTTGGGTTGAGTTGAGGGTTAGGTTTATGGGATAAGCTAAGGTTGAGGGTTTAGGGGATTGGTTGAGGGTTAAATTTATGGGATAAGCTAAGGTTGAGGGTTGTTGGGTTGAGTTGAGGGTTAAGTTTATGGAATAAGCTAAGGTTGAGTGTTTGGGGGTAGATTCGAGGGTTAGGTTTATGGGATAAGCTAAGGTTGAGGGTTTTTGGGTTGAGTTGAGGGTTAGGTTTATGGGATAAGCTAAGGTTGAGGGTTTAGGGGATTGGTTGAGGGTTAAGTTTATGGGATAAGCTAAGGTTGAGGGTTGTTGGGTTGGTTTGAGGATTACGTTTATGGGATAAACTAAGGTTGAGAGTTTATGGGATGGGTTGAGAGGTAAGTTTATGGCATAAGCTAAGGTTGAGGGTTTATGTGTTGGGCTGAGGATTACGTTTATGGGATAAGCTAAGGTTGACGGTTTATGGGGTGGGTTGAGGATTAAGTTTATGGGATAAGCTAAGGTTGAGAGTTTATGGGGTGGGCTGAGGGTTAAGTTTATGGGATAAGCTAAGGTTGAACATTTATGGGTTGGGTTGAGGATTACGTTTATGGGATAAGCTAAGGTTGAGGGATTGTGGGTTGGGTTGAGGGTTGAGTTTATTGGATAGTTTGAGAGTTTATGGGTTGGTAATAAAAGATTTAAAAAAACACAAAACTTACAATATGAGATTTTGTATGCTCTCCTGCCCTACCACTCATTTTTCTGATCTTTATTTCCTTCTAGAGCTACAGTAGCTTGCAAAATCTTCATATCCAACACTTTTGATTTTTTTGGATGGCTGTGTCACCCTGCCACACGTTTTGGCTCTATCTGAAGGCCCCTACGTCACTATTATGCTCTGTAGTGACTATGTGGTCAGTGGATGGAACTACTGCAAGCGGTGGAAGACCAGGCATCCAAGATATCTGGAAGTACATTGGATGTCAAGATTCTTCCAGAGGCAGAGAATGAAGATCATATGGATGGGCAGGAGCTTTAAATTTAGGTGATAGATGTATGATAAGGTTTAGGGGGTTACAATGTATGTCTGGGCAAAAATGCAGTACATCTCTGCAATACATGAACATTTCTCCGTGTTGTATATCTGTAACAACCCTGCAAATATAGAGAAATACTTGTTGGCCTACTGAAAATGCACATGCAAAAATGCAGCTCGTAATTTTGTGTTCTGGACGGACACCACACAGGATTTTGTGCACTAAGAATTTATCAAAAATGTCAGCTTAGCTCAGTTGTCCTTTGCTAAACTCCCTCTCTCTTTACCTTCACAACATGTTATTCTACAGTCCAATAAAAAAAAAATGGGAGGGCTGATTAGATTCCTTCATATAACACAGGAAGTGTGCACAGGACACAGGACAGCTATTAATTTTTGACAGTTATTTTTTGCACTTATCCAAAAATGTGTTCAATTGTATATACAACAGAGCACAAGGGAGAAACTAAAGTGAATTAAAGAGTTAATTCTTAGGGCTTACATATAGCATATAGCTGGACGGATGCTGTTACACGGCACTAGCGCCCCTAGATAGTGCTGAGGAGTATAGGAATATACTTGTCAGCGCCATCTAGTGGCACAAGTGCTGTGCGAGTGGCAGAAGTCAGTAAGTGACTATTACTTTTCTAGCTTCAACTGAAGCCATAGAACATAAAGCAAATTGCCTTGTTCTTGCATTAGGATGGTGATAAGCAATGTCTTACAACACTACTGGTGTCACAGAGCCCTCGACGTAACATTATATCATGTGTTTTCGAAATGCTCACCAGCCTTCCCTGGTGGTCTAGTGGTTAGGATTCGGCGCTCTCACCGCCGCGGCCCGGGTTCGATTCCCGGTCAGGGAACAATACTTTTGATTTTTTTTTTTTTGTCTGTTGCTTCCTCGTATTGAAGCATGTATTTTTTTAATGTTCCTCTATTTTTAATGTTTGCGTGTTGCCCTTATTTTTTCAAAGGACAATGCAAAAGCATGCTGCCTAGTACTCCTTCCTGTCTATTTCCCAGTGCCGGAAGCCTCAGTGCTGATCTCGAAGCTCGGTCACATGACTCCCAGCAGGGTGCACGGCTGAAGAGCTTTGTATACATGACTGCGAGGCTTCCACGTTGGCTTCTAATCCTGGACTTTGTGTGACATTTCCTGTGCTCTTTGTTGCTGCCGACACCCTGCCGAGTTATTAGCTGATGGTTAAGTAAATTTCCAGCCACCGATGACTGAGGAAAGCTGGGGAAGCAGCATACCTTAAAGGATAAGTGCACTCTAAAACAAAGTGTACTTATCCTTTTTGCCCCCCCCCCCCCCCCCCAACCAAAACAACCCCCCACCA
>NW_017306999.1:42682-53308 GCF_000935625.1 Nanorana parkeri
TCTTTGCCCCCCCCCCCCCCCCAAACCTAAACAACCCTCCTCAAATGCATACTTACCTTGATCCGCCGGCCGCGGTTACGCTGCTTACATCCATCGCTGCAAGTCCTCACTGTCCTCGCCGCATCTGTACTTTACAGCCCCATAGACTTCTAAATAGAAACAATCAGCAGATCTGTAGCCATGGGATCTAGGTAAGTAAGCTTCTGAGATAGGGGGAGGGTGGGTTAGGTCAAAGTAAAGGGGCAAAACAAATGCACCTTGTTTTAACCCTTTCATTGCCACTGACGTTAAGCCGGGTATACATTAGGGACGCACCGATACCGTTTTTTCTGTATCGAGTACCGATACTTATATTTCTGTACTCGTCGATACCGAGTACCGATACCGGTACTTCCGGTAGCATATAGCCGTCTTCCCGGGCAATCAGGAAGGCTTCCTGATTGCCCGGAAAGCCGACTCCATTCTGATTGGCTGGGAAGCCGGCTTTCCGGCCAATCAGCATCCAGCCGGCCAAACAGATCTGACAATATGGCTACACGACCGCCACCCTGCAGGCACCTCATTCCCCTCGCATAGATCCTTAACATTCATTAATGTAGCAGTCCCTCGGCCAGCTGGGCCGACACCGCTCTCCAACCGCTCTCAGATCTGCCGTCTACTGTGCGCACAGCGCCCACGTGATCGGCCCTCAGCCTGCTACTGCGCATGCGCAGACTGCCCAGCGCTCTCATTCTGAAATCCTGTGCATTCTCAGTAGCAGGCTGAGGGCCGATCACGTGGGCGCTGTGTGCGCACAGTAGACGGCAGATCTGAGAGCGGTTGGAGAGCGGTGTCGGCCCAGCTGGCCGAGGGACTGCTACATTAATGAATGTTAAGGATCTATGTGAGGGGAATTAGGTGCCTGCAGGGTGGGGGTCGTGTTGCCATATTGTCAAATCTGTTTGCCCGGCTCGACACTGATTGGCTGATCTAGCTTTCCACCCCCCATTCATAAGTAATCATAGTGGCAAACCCTCCCCCCTGGACAGTGTATTGTATGCAAAGGCAGAGCTCGTGTTACACAGAATCACAGGGAGGGGGGCAGCTGTTTACAGACTGCCTTACAATCTGACCCCGGTGTCAGACTGAATTTCCTTCGGAGAACATTTTTTATTTCTATGATTCCGGGTTCATAAAAAATGAAGAAAGCCAGCAATGTGAATAATAAAAATGTGCACATACATATATACGTCATCACTTCATCTCTTCATTACCACAATAAATGCGAATCGTTTACTAAGGCAGAAATGGATACATCAGCAGGGACTTGTAAACAGACTGCTGTAGCAGCCGGGAGCTTGTTTACATCCCTTCAGCAGGCTGTTGGATTTTTGCTAGAAGTGAGTCGGGCACCTCGATCACTTCTACAGCCTTCGGAACACGTGCCCCCCATCCAACCCCTTCCTCCGTCATGTATCCCAGGCTCTGCTGTCCCCAGTGGGTAATACCAGGGAGGGCAGATGATGATTGCAAACTTCTGTTCACTGGTCATTCCTACAATGAATGAAGCCGGAAGCGACAAGCTTTTCATCACTTCCAGTTTCAGTGCCGTCACTTCCTGATCACTGTGGTCAAGGAAGAAGCTAATCAAGTACGATCTGTGATTTATGAGCTTCAGTGGGGTGAAGAGGTGACAATAGGGGTCTTCTAGACCCCCAATGTCTCCCTAAAAAGAACCTTTCACTGTGCCATCACAAATTTATGTGAAACAATAAAGCACATGAAGAAATGTGGGGCCACGTGGGGGGTGTTGGTGGTATTTTCTCCAGAATTTAGAAGTGATCAGGTGGCAGCAAAAGTCAGGTATATTATGGTTCATGGGAGGGTTTAGCAGGGTGCCGTACATAGCGTCCTGAGAACATTACTGCAACCTGCCTCAGTACTCCTCCCCTTAGCCCTGATGCAAGCAGTGGGCTGGCTCTTGGGAGGAGTTATGCAAAAATAAAGTACTTTGATGGGTGTAAGTCAGTCTGGGTATTCCTAGGTGGACAGCATTTGCACATAGACCACCTTAGGTAACACCCACTTGTGAAGAACAGAGTGGACCAGGGATAGTCAGGCTGGGGAAGAAGGCGCCTGATGATCCTGAATGTCCTCCAGCCAGGAAATGAGGCAGGGCTCTATCTGACGTGCTGAAGCTTCTAATGCACTGTAATATTCAGGGTGGATATGACCCGTAGCCAGTTGTATCAGTAAATCAACGTTTATTCTTTTTCCACAAACAATCAAATAAAACGGCTTATATTCAGCAGAATGACAAAATCAACAGGGCTTATTGTCAGCAAATACAAGATTCGGCTCAGCACCTGTATACCAAGTCCCACCTCAGGGTTAGAGCCCCAGCCTGCTCACAAAGGGTTCCAGTATGGACACAGGTGCCCCAGCAGTGTCTCGGAAGACGCTATTCCACAGCTTAACACACTCGGCCATGTGTCCTGCTCCAACCACTCCTCACAGACTGACTGGCTTCCTGTTCCTTTTTAGCACACCCTCTGGCTGGCGGGTTAACCCTTTCATTACCAGAACTGGCTGTAGTCAGGGATGGAGGCTCTGTCCCACCCAAAAATCTCTCTGAGCCTCCGGATTCTGGGACCCCATGTATGATTAACAATTCTGGGAAGACTGCTTAGCAGTTTCCCTTACAAGTCCAACCGGGAAACCCCCTCACCCTGCTTGGCGAGAACCCTGAATACAAGGCGACCTTAACGGGACCACCACCTAAACAAGGGAGGGACATACCGTCCCATCCAGGACCATTCCTGGCGTCCTGTGCAGCACGTTGTGAGAAGCTCACAGTGTGCAATGAAATCAGAGGAAGACATTTCAGTGTCCAGGAGAGGAGACGCTACAACTGTGCAAGACTGAAGGGAAGGCCGGAGTTTGCCTTTAAATATGCCCAAATGTCATCAGAAGACAAGGATTCAGTAGCCGGGTTCCAGCTGTACGCAGCTATGAAGGAGTTAAGACTTTTGTGCCGGTCGCCTGCTCGGTTGTTTTGGATTGTTCTGGGATGTGTCATCCAGCCTTGAGGCCCCTGCATGGGGTATGTTCAGTAAAGTGTTACTCAAGAGCTAAACATTCTTGTCAGCCTCCGAGCTCTTGGAGTTTGTTGTCTTATTTACACGACGGCAAAGGACAAATGTTTTTCTTGTTACCATAGGTTACGCCTGACTCATTTCTGACGAATAGCAAAGCGCAAAACCGCAACTTAGCCTCGAGTCCGACATACGGATGATTAGTCTGTAATAGCAACAGCCATTCCTCCGACTCATGAGCTGCCTATTATAGCATAGAAACTAAAGATGGCCGTACACTGCTAGAATTTCATCCAACGCCTGCTGAATCAGCCAAAACTCCGAGAAGTGGGTGACCCTACGCCTTCCTCCCGGAGGCAGTTACCATGACAAAAGACTTCACCGGTATGGACTCCTCATGTGATCGCTAAACAACTATTCCTAGAGAGGAAACTTCTCACATGCTAGAGCACTCGCTTAGCGTGTCAGAGGCAGTGGAATCCATACCCGTGTTCTCCAATCCCTTCTTCGATATAACACTTAAATGTTTAACCCCTTAAGGACCAGTGACGTCAATAGTACGTCACTGGCACCGGGCCCGTTTAAACACACTCCCGCCGGGACTCTGTTTAAACTTGTAAAGCCGACTGTCAGCTTTACAATAGAAGCGATCAGGCGACTCAGCTGTCGCCCGATTGCTTCTCCGAGCCGGGAAATGGGCCACCAAGCCCATGACGATGGGCTTCACGTGTTGGGTATCGCCGTGCACGCTGGAGTGAGAGCAATAATTCTAAGGCCAATATTTATGCGTATCTCTAAACCTATGACCTGTGGGGGCTTTTAAAGTGTTGTCTATGGAATTTTTTGGGTACTGAATTTTGTTGCAGTTTCACGGATGCACACAATTTTTAACCTGGGCATGTTGGGTATCTATTTACTCGTTGGAACCTCATCTCTTATATAATACTAAAATAAATGGGTATTTAACTGTGTTTTGGTGCACGTAATGGCATTTTTCACTACATTTTGGGGTTTGATAATATGTTGCGCTAATATCATGCAACATAAACATTCTAAACACTAATGTGTAATGCATTTTCTATTTCCTAAGATTTCCCAAAAAAGACTATATTCTTTAAAAAAGAAAAGCGTATGTCCGTAATAAGGGCGCAGATGTTATGACTGAACCAGCCCGGAGAGCTAGGAAGAAGATGCCGCTCATCGATGACGTACAGTTTTAAAAGGGTGGCTCGCTTTTTCCGGCACAGGGTGTAGGAACAATGGGATTTGTTGACATAAACATTATGGTAGCCGGATCAATTATGATATCTGGTATCCCAAAAACAATCAATACTCAATGAAGACGTTGAAGACGTACACTTTTCTCCCGGCTCTGGCCCTCCCAGCTATATGTTCCTTTGCATCCCTACTTAAAATCGTCAATAGTTGTTCGTGCATATAAATGAGAGTGGTGAATGTGGGCATTGATCCCACTACCTCTCACATGCTTAGCAAGCACTCTACCATTTGAGCTAGTTTCCCTGTGTTTGCAACTTCCATGTGGTCTGGAGGTTGGACATTTATTGGTCAGACAGTGTCGGGGGGGGGGGCGCAATTACTGGTCAAATCCTCTAAAATGGCAATATTCAAAAAAAGACAATTGCCCTTTCACATGACAAGAACTTATCCATCAGAATGTCTCCCAAGTGACGTAACATTAAGGCAGGCCATGGCTCTGAAATTAAGGTAAATATGCAACTGATTCTGCAAACATGATTTACCTTTAGCTAGGGGCAGGGGGTGAGTAGGCAAGAAGAATAAATCCCTTTTATGCAAAAAATGGAGATGTACTTTAAGGAAACTCACCATTTAGGAGAATGTGACCCGTCGGTGTCCCTCTTCTGTCCAAGGGGCTTCATCCTCTAGTAAGGGAAATTAGCTCAAATGGTAGAGCGCTCGCTTAGCATGCGAGAGGTAGCGGGATCGATGCCCAGCCATTTCTTTGAAAGAATGCATACAGCAGACCTTTCCAGCTTTGCATGGGCAGAACTGAAATGTTATGGTCATGCAGCAAAATGTCATCTCCTTAGACTTTTTTTTATCTCCGAGGATTCAGTTTGGTGACTTAGCCGGTGCTTCAGCTGCCTCCTGAATGAGATGCCAGACATCAATGACCTATAGAGTTTTAAAATGGCGGCTCAGTCTTCCTGGCACAGGGTGTACGGAGCAATGGAATTTGAGAACGTAAACATTATGCAAAATGCCATTTTGCAAAACGGTGCCATTTATGCAAACGTGCTATTGTGTTATATTCGCCTTTGCCTTTCCTTAGGCATCGGTGACGTAGCCATTGCCTCCCAGCTGCCTCCTGTGAAGGCGACGTATGCAGTGACTTCCAGAAGCTCTCGTAGTTGAAGCTCATGACTGTACTATTTTCAAAGATCTTCACTGGAAATAGCACATTCATTAATAAACAAAAAGAGTATTGTGGGATCTGCAACAGACGTCATCATTGGGCCGGCGGGGAGAGCTAGGAAGATTAAATGGGCCACCGGTGACCTAGACCTTTCAAATGGGGGTGTGTTTTTTTTTCGGCATAGGGTGGACCGAGCGAGCAATGGTCTCTGGAAACATAAACATTGATGAGGCCAGTTTCAATAAGAATATTTAGGTGTGAACTATATTAGTTTCATTGATGTTGGCGGTTTAATAAAAGAGAGGGTGTGACGATAGCGTGTACAGGTATCTCTACAGGGGAACCAAATATGTGACCACACTTCAGATGGCTGCATCCTATGATGCATGTTGAATTTTGCTAGCCATCAGACACTTGACATCTAGCAGGTTTTTTTTTTAGTTTTTTTTAATGGGCTGTTCATTTTAATTTTACTATTTTTGGCTGTAAAATAGTAATAGTAAAAATTATTTCTTCGGAATCCATAAAAAAAAAATCAAATTATTGATATCACTTTGTACAATGAGTACTGACACAGTTATTGGCGAATAATAAAGACATTTTATTTATATCAAATACAGGTATTCCTCACTTAACGACCGAGTTCCGTTCCTACGGCCAGGTCGTTAAACGGATTGGTCGTTAAGTGAGGAACTCTATACAGTACTATATTGCATTAGTACAGTACTGTATAGCGTTGCCGATGTACAGTACTGAACAGTGCTGTACTGCAGGTCCACATGACTCCTTTTTGAGAAAGTTAATCTACACACAATGAGATAGAAAATTCCGGTATGTATATAGATGTTCATGTGTTTTTTGTGATTTATTCTTTACTCTGGAATCCACATTCACTTAGATCAAGCGCAACTTATTTACCATATTAGATATCTTCTTCACACAAAGTTGCTGCTGGTCCTATAAGCTATTTAGAATCCATTCCTAGCGCAGTGAGCCTTGGAACCAATAATAATAATAATATAACATCAATAATAACATTAATAATAAAATGATAATAAAATAATAATAAAAATAATAAAAACAAAATAATAAAATGAAATAAAAATTAAATAATAATAGCAATAATAATATCAACATTTATTCAGTTAAAATGAAATTATTTTTAAATAAGCATTGCTGGAAAAGGTTTTGCACTTGCTTGTTTTATTTTACTGCTGGCTTGCTCCTCATTGTGAAGAGCATGCCACTTTTCAGAGCCAGTCTATCCGATACTTTGCATAGGATGTGACGAGATATCCATCCATTGTGTGTGAGGAGGTTGGGGGAGGAACGCATGTTGTAAAATCGCTTCATTCCATTGATAATTTTTTCCAAATGTTCTTGGTTTTTGTAAGTAAGGCAGCAAACCACAAGGAAGAAAACTTTCTGTTCCTATTGCTCTGCGCATTGTAATGTGATCTTCGGTGACATTCCACAGCTACTATTCTGAATATAATGACGATGACAACGGTCGTGAAATTGTTCTAGCTTTCTCTTACCACCGTGGTAAAACATTAGCCGGTTAGCTATCAGACGAAGACCGATGGGGCTGCTGATCTTTATGCTTTTTGCAAATGTGTTTATGTTTAATAAGAACTCTGGGGCAGTTCTAAAAAAAGAATCAATTTTGTTCAGCTATGGCTACTTTTTACATGCGGCTGCATGTAATCCTTCTCTGTACGAAACCCCCAACATCCCCAGCATCACATCTGGCTGACAGTGACGGGTTCACCTGCTGTCCTGATTATAAACCACCACAAGAGAATGGGGGGTATGGATTTTATTTAATCTACCACAAGTTCCCTTTAAGACAGCTCACAGAGGTCAGGTAGGGTTCAGACATTAATATACGAGATATCTGAAAAGCGTTATTATTGTAAATTAACCCTTTTATGACCAGCCACGTGCAGTGTACATCACTGGCACCGGGTCCGTTTACAGTTTTTAAGATGAATATTACATTATTTTAAGTTAATTAATATTTTAAAATGTGATTATTTAAAAATGTATTTAATTAATATTAAATGAAATAAATGTGAATAAATGTAAAAATAATTTTTAAATAAAAGGTCCACCGCCCCTGCGAGCACACGCTTCTTCACGTAAACACGCGTCGGGTGCGCCTACGTATGAAAACGACGATCGCGATACACACGTTGGGTATCGCAGCGCACGCCGGAGTGAGAACAATAATTCTAGGGCCAATATTTACGTCTATCTCTAACCCGATGGCCTGTTGGGGCTTTTAAACTGTCCTCTATGGACTTTTTGGGGTACTGAATTTTGTCGCCGTGTCACGGACGCCCACAATTTTTAACCCGGGCATGCTGGGTATCTATTTACTCATTGTAACCTCCTCTTTTATATTGTAGGAAAAAATGGGTATTTTATTGTGTTTTGGGGCATTTAAGTGCATTTTACACTAAATTTTGGGGTTTGATAAGGAGTTGCGCTAATATTGTGCAACATAAACATTTGCAACTGCCACCATTTTATTCTACAGGGTCTTGGCTTTTAGAAAATAAATTTGGGGGTTTGATAATATGTTGCGCTAATATTGTGCAAAATAAAAATTTGCGACTGTTGCCATTTTATTCCACAGGGTCTTGGCTTTCAGAAAATATGTAATGTTTGGGGGGTTTGAAGTAATTTTCAGGCCTAAAATGTAGTTTATAACATGTAAACAAAAAAAAATTACAAAAAAGACCTTAGTCATGAAGGGGTTAAAGGACGGTAGAAACGTTCCTATTGGTTGCCCCGAGTGATGACAGCGGTATAGAAAAAGAACAATGTGAATATTTGATGTCTCCCGGGAAACTCAAAATCTCGCCCCGATTAACACCCTGCGTGTCTCTTTACAGGCTCGGGATACCCGTCCGATGAAAGCTACAACAACGAGGTTTACGTGGAACAGCGTCCACCGGCCCGCCAGCCGGACTACATGGGTAAGAGGCCGTCACTATGACAACGGCGGAGTACGGCCGCCCGAAATATTCACAGACACGCCCCGGCTGAACTCCTCCCCCTATCGGGGACCTTTGTCTATAGAAAAGGTTCCTTCACCACTCAGGCCCCACAGCGTGAGGCTGTTTTTTTTGTTCACCTTGAACGCACATTGCGGGATTTGTGGGGCGATATATAAAACATTTGCATAGCTATTCATCCACCGGCGTGTACATTCATTCTGTGTGAATTAATCAACATTCACCCCTTTACTTTCCGATTTTCCGCATATTGCATAAAGCTGTGTGCAAATCGGGTGACACTGAATGGTATTTGCTCTTCGGATCGAATGTTCTTAGAGTATTTTCTATGTTGACTAAATGTTCTTAGAGTATTTTCTTTTAGTATCAAAAGTTCTTAGGGTATGCTCTCTTCTAGTTGAATGTTCTTAGGCTATTTTATCTTAGGATCGAATGTTCTTAGGGTATTCCCTGTTCTGATTGAATGTTCTTAGGCTATTTTTTATTTCGCGTAAATGTTCTTAGAGTATTTTTTTTAGTGTCAAATGTTCTTAGGGTATTTTCTCTTCTGGTTAAATGTTTTAAGAGTATTTTTTCTTCTGATTGAATGTCCTTATGCTATTTTTTATTTTGGTTGTATGTTCTTAGAGTATTTTAGTAGTAAATGTACTTAGGGTATTTTCTTTTAGTTGTATGTTCTTATGATATTTTCTATTAGGATCGAATGTTCTTAGTGTATTCTCTCTTCTGATTAAATGTTTCAGCCTATTTTCTATTTCGAGTAAATGTTTTTAGAGTATTTTTTTGTAGTATCAAATGTTCTTAAGGTATTTTTTCTTCTAGTGGAATGTGCTTAGGGTATTTTTGATTACGGTTGAATCTTCTCAGGGTATTTTCTTTTAGTATCGAGCGTTCTTAGGATATATTCTCTTCTGATTGCATGTTCTTAGACCATTTTTTTTTTATTTTGGTTGAATGTTCTTAGGGTATTCTGTCTTAGCAATGGATGTTCGTAGGGTATTTTATTTTAGTATTGAATGTTCTGACGGTGTTTTCTCTTCTAGTTGAATGTTCTTAGGCTATTTTCTATTTCGGTTGAGTGTTCTTAGGCTAATTTCTCTTAGTAGTTGATGTTCTTAGTGTATGTTCTCTTCTATTTGAACGTTCTTAGAATATTTTCTATCAGTATTGAATGTTAATAGGGTATTTTCTCTCCTAAATTAATGTTCTTAGTTTATCTTCTCTTCTGATTACATTTACAATGCTTTACACAAGAATAAAAAAGAACCTTGATTTTTGGAAATTAGACTAATTTTCGGATCTCATTGGACTGATAATAACTCACCTTGTTGATAATGAGGATACCTTTCCTGGTATTTATTTCTAACAATCCTTCTTCGTCTGCTTTCCAGTTTCCCGCTGGTGCTACGACCTGAAAGTTCAGGATGGAGAAGCGGCTTGTTATTCTCCCCGAGGTCCGGGCTACCGCAGCACCCTCGGGACTCGCTGCAGCCTGTCATGTGACCAGGGCTTCCGTCTGATTGGACAGAGCGCGGTGCGCTGCCTGCAGAGCCGCCGCTGGTCTGGATATGCTCACTGCAGAAGTAAGTGACTATAGTAAGAAGAATTGATGGGATATAAGTGACTATGGTAATAACATTCGATGGGATGTAAGTGGTTTCAGATTTTCTTAGAACGGTTACATTTTCCATCAACGCATTGACATCATTAACCCCTCATGAGCCGATTCATCTTTCATGCCGAGACTTTGTACTTTCCATCATCCTGGACTCGGACCTCACCTTTCTTCCCCACATCCAATCACTATCCAAATCCTGCCGCCTTCACCTTCCTAACATCTCCAAAATATGCCCCTTCCTCACCAATGAAACCGCAAAGCTACTCATACACTCCCTTGTTATATCTCGTCTTAACTTTTGCAACTCCCTCCTCATTGGCCGACCTCTACACAGGCTCCTCCCCCGTCAGTCTATCATGAATTGTGCTGCTCGACTCATCCACCTGACCAACCGCTCAGTGTCTGCAACCCCCCTCTACCGATCCCTGCACTGGCTTCCATCCCCCACCCACCTCTGCCAATCCCTGCACTGGCTTCAATCCCCTATCCCCCTCTGCCAATCCCTCCACTGGCTTC
>NW_017306999.1:54311-87956 GCF_000935625.1 Nanorana parkeri
CCATCTCCCACCCCCTCTACCAATCCCGGCGCTGGCTTCCAATTGCCCAAAGGATACAATTCAAAATATTAGCAACGACTTACAAAGCCATCCACAACTCTGCCCCCGGCTATATCTCCAACCTCGTCTCAAAGTATCACCCTAACCGTCCCCTCCGCTCTTCCAAAGACCTTCTGCTTTCCAGCTCCCTCGTCAACTCCTCCCATGCTCGCCTGCAGGACTTCTCTAGAGTCTCTCCCATCCTCTGGAACTCTTTACCCCAACCTGTCCGTCTGTCTCCCACTCTGAATGCCTATAGGTAATCCCTAAAGTCTCATCTCTTCAGGGAAGCCTATCCCGCCTCAACCTAACCGCTCAACCATCACATTCTCAAACAATTGATCCCCACACAACTACCTCCTCATGTATCACTTGCCCCTCCCTTTTAGATTGTAAGCCCTCAGGGGCGGGGCCCTCCTTACTATCTTGTCTTGAATTGTATTGTGATTGTAATGTATTCCTTATATTGTAAAGCTCTGCGCAAACTGTTGGCGCTATATAAATCCTGTATAATAATAATAATAATCAAATGCTGTACGGCGCCACTTTCTGTTTTAGGGATCCAATGCCATGTTCTGCCAGCAATACCGAACGGGTCCTACCAATGCTCGGCCGGGATTAACGAGGGATCCCGCTGTGACTACACTTGCCTCCCCGGCTATCAGATCGAAGGAGACCGCAACCGTGTCTGTATGGAGGACGGGCTGTGGGGCGGAGGAGAACCTGTCTGTGTAGGTAAATTTTCAGGTCAAATGTATGTTCTATCGGTGTCCCCCCGGTGATCGGGGAGGATCCATAGTAAGAAACAGAGAACAAGCGCATTGCTGACCCCGAAGGAAGTCTTTTACTTCACTTCCTGTCACAGTGGAGGTACCTTATCTGAGACCGGGGCTGGCTTCAACTATCTATGTTCCATCAGATCTGGATCCACCCAAAATTCAGTGTCCACCTTCCCGCACGAAAGTGGCAGAGCCGGGAAAACTGACGGCCGTGGTGTACTGGGGAAGCCCGTTGGTGAAGGATACGGCGGACGGCCCTATCACAAGGTAAGAACCAACATTCAGAATAGGAGCAGAACCAAACTGCATCTTATATTTCGATGTTCAAAGAGCTCCAAGGACTCACCGGTCAATTCCAACCTCCACTGCAGCAAATTCACACTCTGGGTGCAAGCTGTAGTGTGCCTCTCACTTCCCAAATCAATCTCCAAAAGATCCGCCACACAGAGACCGGGGTAAGTGTTGTCCAAGATTTATTAAAACGACTCCAACCAAATTCCAAAAAGACAAATCCAAAAGAGTAATGATCCGCATGTACATCACCACGAATGTCTCCCACACCACGCCAACGCCGCTCACGCGTTTCACCACCTGGGCTTAATCATGGAATTTTGGAATTTGCTTGGAGTCGTTTTAATAAATCTTGGACAACACTTACCCCGGTCTTTGTGCGGCTGATCTTTTGGAGATTGCGTTATATATTTGTTACTAAAATAAAGTTTTCCCCGAACATGTGCCCCTCCCCCCCACACTGTGCAAATCCTGTAGACTCTTTGTATGTACTTCCTCTTGATGTGGCCACACTCCAGACGCAGCTGAGCACCATGGTTTTACTGCAGTGATGATTCGGACATTCTGAATTTTCTGAATCCTAATGCATCTGAAGGTGTCCGAATCCGAGTTTCCATTTCCGAATTTCTGATCCCTTCTGAAATTTCGTTCAAACACTAAACTGAATCGGACATTCTGAATTTTCTGAATCCTAATGCATCTGAAGGTGTCCGAATCCGAGTTTCCATTTCCGAATTTCTGATCCCTTCTGAAATTTCGTTCAAACACTAAACTGAATCGGACATGTGACTTTTCTGGCCAATCAGATGTGTTTTCCGGTTTAATGCATCCGAATGGGTCTGAATTTTCGTTACAGCAACATGGGAGCCATCTGATTGGCCAGAAAATTCACATGCCCTAACAAAAATTCGTGTTCAGTATACATTGAGTGGCCAGATTATTATGACCACCTGACGTTTGTAAGCAAATTAGCTATAATTTGGCGCTGAAGTTGCTAGAGGGCCAGACCATTATAAATAGGGAAGCGGGTTGTTTACCACGACAGTAGAAGTGATTTGTTTCTGAAGATTTGGGGAAACAACGCGATGTAACAGCCTTTGAACGCGGGATGATTGTTGTCGCTCGGAGCCATGGAGCGAGTATCAGCAAAACAGCAGTGTTCGTTAAATGTTCCAGAGGGGCTCATTGTTAAAGTGTTTAAAGACCGGACTGTCAGCCGAAAATCTGGCTCTGAACGTGCGAATTGTGGCCGTCAGCGACTAGTCAATGTTAAATTTGGTAGTTGTAACGAATATTCGTTCGTAAACTCATCAGAAACTAACGAAAATTTGGATTTCGTCCGAATCTGAAACCCGAAATAATGAAATATCCGAACCAAACTGAATTTTTCCACAGCTTACATGTCTACTCTCTGTTGGCATGGGCTGCTTGGAGTCCGCTGTGCAGTGAAGGGTGACAATGCTGCATCTACCCTGTTTCCCTGAAAATAAGACCTAGTACTATTTTTGGGAATTGCTAAAATGTAAGACCAACCCTGAAAATAAGACCTATTTGTGACCATTCCCAGGGCTGGTGGGGGCATAAGGGGGAACCTGAAGAGCCGCGGGAGAGAATCAGCGGTGCCAATGAAGCCAGCGCTAGAGGAAGCGACGTGGCAGCGCAGGGAGCAGAGCCGCATAAGCTGATGTTTCCTCTATTGCGCCCACTCTTGTCACAGGTGGAGTGATACCAAATGCACTCCGTCTGTGAGGAATCCATAGTGAAAGCGCGCTTCCCTTTTTCTGGTTACCAAATTGCTCTTGGAAAGGTATGGCACCCCTGATTGCCCTGATAACCCTATTCTTAACTTTGCCATTTTGGATTATTTAATTTGGATTTGCAATAACTTTGGATTGTTGTACATTAATGACAAATAAAAAAAAAGACCTACCCCGAAAATAAGACCTAGTGTGTTTTTTTGAGCCAAAAAAAATATAAGACAGTGTCTTATTTTCGGGGAAACACGGTAAATTTTATTTAAAAAGTATAATACCCAAAAAATGAACATTACTTAAAACCCCCGTTATAGAGTTATACATTTCCTGAAAGCACAGACCCTGTAAAATAAAATGGCAGCAGTTGCAAATTTTTACGTTGCTTAATATTAGCAAAACTTTTTGTCAAACACCAACATTTCTGTAAACATATTGTTAATTGTAGTGCACAAAAAGACAATATAATACGCAAAGTATGGTACCCCAAATTGTCCATAGGCGATGCTTTAAAAGCCTTTGCAGGTCATCAGTTTAGAGTTAAACGTGAATATTGGCCCGGGAATGATTGCTCTCCCTCTGGCGCACAAGACGATGCCGAACATGTGTAGCGCAATCAAAGTTTTCATACTTAGGCACACCCGACGCATGCTTGCTTTAGTATGCGCGTGTTCACGGGGGGCTGGGGACTTTAACTTTTTTTTGCTATTTTTACATTTATGTTATTTAACTTTATTTCTATGAAACATTTCTTTTTTACTTTACTTCATTGCTATCATGTAGGGAGGCTCAGGTGGTACTCTTCAAGGTAACATTAGAGGTCTATTAGGCCCCTAGTGTCACCTTTGCACTTCAAAGAAGCTTCTCAGGCACAGATCTTGATCGAACTGCTTCTTCTCTGGCTTCTCTAGCAGGGGAATGACAGAGGAGGAGCCAGAAGTGATGCAATCAGCATCACTTCCTGCTCCATTCAGCGGGGAGGAGATCAGCAAACAGATTGTTGCTGGTTTCTCTCCTCTCTTTCACTCGTGAAGCCAATCCCAGGAGCAGAGGAGCCCGAGGAGCAGGCCAGGGGGTATCGATCAGGGGGACCATTTTACTGGCCTATGGAAGTGATCCGAGGCACCTTGGCAACCAAAATCGCTTCCACTGTAAAGCCAACAGTCTGCTTTACACAGCTAGACAGAGTCCTGGGGGCTATAATCTGTTCACAGGGGTCCAAAGCTAGCTAGCTAGAGATATGGCGCGGGCAGGGAAAGGGTTAAAGCGATGCCTATGGACAATTTTGGATACCAATGTTTTTTGCCGTCCCATAGCTGCATGCATTTCTGAGGCTTGACATGTTTGCTGTCTATTTACTCGACGCAACATCATCTTTTATATTTTATCCAAAAATTGGTTAAAATAATGTTTTAAATATTGGAATGCTCAAATTTGAATGTTTTTTTTTAACTGCAAATTCGGGTTTGATAAACATTTGCACTAATATTGTGTGACATAAAAAAAGTTGCAACTGCCTCCTTGTTATTCTCCCAGGTCGCTGCTTTCAGAAAATAAATAATTCTGGAGGGAGGTTGGAGCAATTTTCAGCAAACCCATAACAACTGATATCAGCCATCACCGGTGTGGTTAGAACGAATGCCGATTCCGGTTGGTAACAGATCACAGTAGACCTTTTCTCTCGGCAACCTTTAATGTTGTTTTCATGATTCTAGAGTCCTTCGCCGAGGCCCGGAACCCGGCTCCGAATTTCCTGAAGGGGAGCACATTATCCGCTACACCGCCTATGATCGGGCGTACAACCGGGCGAGCTGCAAATTTGTAATAAAAGTGCAAGGTAAGGTCCAATCATAGTGATGGAGGACACGGGCAAAGTGCTTTGCTGCGGTAATAGAGAAAGAAGGAAATCCCTCCTAATGCCGATAGCATATGGCAAGAAATTGATGAATTCACGACTTTTTATTATATGGCATTGCAACACAAGTCATTGTGTATCACTGCAAAGCATGCCCACCGAGAGCTGTGCTGGGGTGCCATTCAGCATGTAGTACTGTGCCTAAATATTGTATCACCACTTGAGGAAAGATGGGTTTCTGTAGCTGGTGTTCACAGGTCTCTGTGGCGCAATCGGTTAGCGCGTTCGGCTGTTAACCGAAAGGTTGGTGGTTCAAGCCCACCCAGGGACGTGTCTTTTCTTTTGCTTTCAAGAGACAGACCTATAATTTCCAATAAGAGGATATACATTGCTTCTGAAGGGGATACTTATCTGGGCGCATATCCGGGCGAGCTGCAAATTTGTAAGGTTCAGTCATAGTGATGGAGGACACGGGCAAATTGCTTTGCTACATATAGAGAAATACTGAAATCTCTCTTAAAGGAGAACTATGGGGTCAGGGCTTTTCCCCATAGTTCTCCTTAGGGTAACGGGAGGACACAAACTAGTGTCCTACCGTCACCCTAGGCTCAGTATACCGCGAGCTACAGCTCTCTATATACTGAGACGCCGCAGCCAGAGCGGATCCGGACATCGATGTCGAGATCCGCCCAGCTGCGTGAGTGACAGCTGGTTCTGCCTATCTAGAGGCAGAGCCAGCTGTACCCGCCCCCTCCCCCGTCCGTTCCGCCAGTCAGCGCTGGCAGATCGGAGCGGGGAGGGGGGAATCCAGCCCCTCCCCTGGCACGGCAGAGAGCCGTGACAGGATTGAGAAGTGAGCGAACACCGGCATGTGTTCGCTCACCTCCCTATCTACTGAGCCGACATGTGACAGTCTCATTGTCACAGGTCGGCTAGAACTATGAGGTGAGTGAAAAGCACTCACCTCATAGTTCTCCTTTAATGCCAATAGCGCATGGCAAAAAATTCATGCATGCGCTACTTTTCATTACCGCATGGCATTGCAATGCAAGTTATTGCGCTACCGCTCGTTGTGCAGCACTGCAATGCATGCCCACCAAGTGGTGTGCTGGGGTGCCATTCATTCTTCACCTAGCATGAGGTACTGTGCCTAAATATTGTATCACTAGATGAGAAAAATGGGTTTCTGAAACCAGTGTTCAAGGTTTGTAATAAATGTGCAGGGTAGAGTTCAGTCGTAGTGATGGAGGACACGGGGAAATTGCTTTGCTGCGGTAATATAGAAAGAAAGAAATCCCTCTTAATGCAAATTGCATATGGTAGAAATTGATGAACGCGCTACTTTGTATTATATGGCATTGCAACACAGGTCATTGTGTAGCACTGCAAAGCATGCCCACCTAAAGGTGTGCTTGGATTTAGAATGAATGGCACCCCAAAGCACCCAACATGTACTACTGTACCTAATTATTGTAATGCTAGCTGAGAAAACTGGGTTTCTGAAACTAGTGCTCACAGGTCTCTGAGGCGCAATCGGTTAGCGCGTTCGGCTGTTAACTGAAAGGTTGGTGGTTCAAGCCCACCCAGGGACGGTGTATTTTTCCTGCTTTCAAGAGAAAATGAGAGAAGAATATACATTGCTGCTGCCCATTTGCCAGAGGTGTGCTGGGGTGCCATCCCTTCTAAACGCACCTAGCATGAGGTACTGTGCCTAAATATTGTATCACTAGATGAGAAAAATGAGTTTCTGAAACCAGTGTTCACAGGTTTGTAATAAATGTGCAAGGTAGAGTTCAGTCATAGTGATGGAGGACACGGGGAAAATGGGTTTCTGAAACCAGTGTTCACAGGTCTCTGTAGCGCAATCGGGTAGCGCGTTCGGCTGTTAACCGAAATGTAACAACCCGAAAGGTTTGTAATAAATGTGCAAGGTAGAGTTCAGTCGTATTGATGGAGGACACGGGGAAAGTACTTTGCTACAGTAATAGAGAAAGACTGAAATCCCTTTTAATGCCGATAGCATATGGGAAGAAATTGATGAATGCGCTACTTTTTATTATATGGCATTGTGTATCACTGCAAATCATGCCCACCGAGGGGTGTGCTGGGGTACCATTCAGAAGGAATGGCACCCCAACACACCTAACATGTAGTACTGTGCCCAAATATTGCATCAGTGCTTGAGAAAACTGGGTTTCTGAAACTAGTGTTCACAGGTCTCTGTGGCGCAATCGGTTAGCGCGTTCGGCTGTTAACCGAAAGGTTGGTGGTTCAAGCCCACCCAGGGACGTGTTGCTTTTTTTTTTTTGCTTTCAAGAGGCCTATCATTACCATTTAAGAGAAGGATATACCTTGCCGCTGCCCCCTTCTGGCCTCCGCCTTGCGACAGCGAAGCTATCTAATCTCTGAGCTGGAACATGCATGCGAACAAGGTGGTGGGGTGGGATTTGACTTAAAGTGTATGTAACCCCTAACAATTAACTTCTCCTATTTGCTCCCTTTTGAGCTGCTAAATATACCATCAAATATGTTTTGTTATATCTGTTTAATAAGTAGAAACAAATACCTGTTGATCCTGCCAGAAATCCAGTGCTTTGGGGCACTCCAGTGTCTTGTGCACTCTGCAGTCTTATCTCAAACAGTGTTATCAGCCCTGCCTTGTTCCTGTCTGTGACTACAGAAAACCTCTCCCTTTGTTATGGAGATGAGGAGGGGGGTCACGTGTTCTGTAGTCCTGCCTTAAGGTGACACACTCTCCTCCTTTATAGGTACAGTATGGTTAGTGTACTTTGTCATCCTAGGACAGGAAGTGTGTTACCGGCAGGATCACCAGGTGAAAATCCTAAAAAAAAAATCCAGCCAGCACAGCTATAGGCTGGTGACCTGCAGCATATTACATTTTTGGTTTTGGGTTTAGATATTATTTAAAGGAGAATTATGAGGAGAGTGATTTTCACTCAGCCTCCTAATCTGAGCCGAGCTGTGACAATGAGACTGTCACAGGTCGGCTCAGTAGATCGGGAAGTGAGCGAACACATAGCGGCGCTCGCTCACTTCTCGATCTATCCGTGCAGAGAGCCGTGACTGTCACTCACGGCTCCCTGCAGTGATTCCCCCCCCCTCCCCGCTCATCCAGCGCTGACTGGCGGAACGGACGGGGAGGGGGCGGGTACAGCTGGCTCCGCCTCTAGATAGGCAGAGCCAGCTGTCACTCACTCAGCTGGGTGGATCCAGACATAATTGTCGGGATCAGTTCCGGCTGCTGCGTCTCGGTATATAGGGAGCTGTAGCTCGCGGTATACTGAGCTTTGGGTGACGGGAGCATGCTACTTTGTCTCCTCCCGTTACTCTATGGGGGGAAAGCACTGACCCCATAGTTCTCCTTTAATTGAGCTTCTTACAATGTTCATTAGAATCTGCACCAAGTCTGATAGAGCCCGCCTCATTTCCTGACTAGAGGACATCTGGCCCCGCCCCTTTTATTGATTGGATTTCAGCTCTTTCAACCATGGAGGCTCACCATCACATGTGGGCAGTCTGCATGCAAATGAAGCCTGCCTAGGAACACCTACTCCTCCAGACTGACGTCCATCCATCAAGGCATTTTGATTTTTGCATAACTCCTCCCAAGAGCCCGCCCCCTGCTTGCATCAAGAGGCTGGCGGCTCTTGAGAGCAGTACTGAGTCAGGGTGCAGTGATGTTTTCAGAAAGCTACGTACAGCACCCTGCCGGCCCCACCTTCCCATCAGCCATCATGGGATCTGAAATAAGGTATGTAATGAAAACAGGTTTTATTTAAAAATGTCATTAGCATGTTGATAAGGGGAAAAGAGGAACCAGAGAAGGAAAATTGTATAAGCAGATTAAACTTCATCATTAAGGTCCAAATAAGAAGATTGTGAAACTTAGTTCTGTGGCTTTTTTTTTGTCCCGCAGTGAAGAGATGTCCTGTACTCACTCCCCCGCTCCATGGCTACATTACTTGCAGCGGTGCAGGAGATAATTATGGAGCCAACTGCGAGTATCACTGTGAAGGAAGCCATGAACGCCAGGGGTTGGCCCTCAGGGTGTGCCAGTTCAGCGGGCAGTGGGCCGGAACACCAGCTACGTGTACCCGTAAGTAATCTTATTATATACAGAGAATATACAGGAGAGAGAGAGAGAGGAGAGCTAGCCAGCAGAGAGAGGAGAGCTAGCCAGGAGAGAGAGGAGAGCTAGCCAGGAGAGAGAGGAGAGCTAGCCAGGAGAGAGAGGAGAGCTAGCCAGGAGAGAGAGGAGAGCTAGCCAGGAGAGAGAGGAGAGCTAGCCAGGAGAGAGAGGAGAGCTAGCCAGGAGAGAGAGGAGAGCTAGCCAGGAGAGAGAGGAGAGCTAGCCAGGAGAGAGAGGAGAGCTAGCCAGGAGAGAGAGGAGAGCTAGCCAGGAGAGAGAGGAGAGCTAGCCAGGAGAGAGAGGAGAGCTAGCCAGGAGAGAGAGGAGAGCTAGCCAGGAGAGAGAGGAGAGCTAGCCAGGAGAGAGAGGAGAGCTAGCCAGGAGAGAGAGGAGAGCTAGCCAGGAGAGAGAGGAGAGCTAGCCAGGAGAGAGAGGAGAGCTAGCCAGCAGAGAGAGGAGAGCTAGCCAGGAGAGAGAGAGAACTAGCCAGGAGAGAGAGAGAACTAGCCAGGAGAGAGAGGAGAGACAGCCAGGGGAGAGAGGAGAGCTAGCCAGCAGAGAGAGGAGAGCTAGCCAGGAGAGAGAGAGAACTAGCCAGGAGAGAGAGGAGAGACAGCCAGGGGAGAGAGGAGAGCTAGCCAGCAGAGAGAGGAGAGCTAGCCAGGAGAGAGAGAGAACTAGCCAGGAGAGAGAGGAGAGACAGCCAGGAGAATGAGGAGAGACAGCCAGCAGAGAGAATGAGGAGAGACAGCCAGGAGAGTGAATGATGAGAGACAGCCAGGAGAGAGAGAGACAGACAGGGGAGAGAGCAAGGAAAGAGAGAGGAGAGACAGCCAGGGGAAAGAAAGCAAGGAGACAGCAAGGGGAAAAAGAGATAGAAAAGACAGCAAGGGGGAGAGAAAGCAAGGAGAGACAGCAAGGGGAGAGAGAGATAGGAGAGACAGCCAGGGGGGAGAGAGAGGAGAGACAGCCAGAGAGGAGAGACAGCCAGGAGAGACAGCAAGGGGAGAGAGCGAGGAGAGGCAGCCATGATAGAGAGTGAGAAGAAACAACCAGGAGAGACAGGCAGGGGAGAGATAACGAACGACACATCTGCCAGAACATACACATACAGGATTTAGACGCCAGACTGTCTGGGTGAATTCCAGGTGGGAACCCTAACCAGGAACCCAGTGATAGATATTTGGGCATGGACCTTTAGGTGCCCTTTGGTCTGGGACCCTTCCCATCATTATCCCAAACTAAAAGAAAAGTTGGTCCTATAAATGCACTTTAAAGCTCATATCTGGGCAAACCAAAACATTACCCCTGCAGTGGGGCTGCCCCCGGATGAAGTGCTCGTTTATGCCAAGGGGACAGGACAAAGCTAATTTACTTACCTGAGTCACTCTCCCACCTGCTCCCCCTGAGCTGTTAGACTGATCCCAGCAGTCTCTTCTCCCCTGGGCTCCTGGGGTCTAAGGACCGGTGACAACATCATATCTAATGCAGGTTCTATATCTATGTGCCTGCACGCAGCTCCCTTCTGGGATGTGCAGAGAGATCTGTACAGCCGCATTGTCCTTTTACAGGCTGACAGTCGTGTTTGCACGCAGACAGCTGTCAAGCCTGGGTGCCTCATAGCCACATAAGTAACATCTCATTCACGCTGTGCCTGTACGGGCCTCTGTGCCCATGTGAATGAGGCCTAAAAGTCCCCGTCCCTTCTACTGCAGGTCCTGTTAACATCAGTGATTGCTGTGACTTAAATGCTGAGCAAGAATGAGGGTATTGGTTAACAAATTGCAGTGCTTCATCTCCAACCTGTGCAATGCTGCATATCATATTAGATGTACTCCACCAGCTGCCTACCTAATGCCCCTCCCCATGAGGATGTGCTAATGACATAAACAGCACATAGCCGCTGCTTCCATTTTGTGCCATTATCCCGTCTTATGGAGGATTAGCCGCATTGTGTATAGAGCAGTTCAGATGAGATAAGAGGACTTTTTCAAGACATGCACTTAGAGGATTATTCATTTTTTCCATCCACTATCCATAAGGGGTACAATAATAGCGCAAGTGTTAGCAGTGTAAAATGTTCTAATGCTTTTCCCATCTTTCTGTTCTAAACACACTCAAAATAATTTTGTTATATGTGTTCCAAAAGTGCAAAAAAATACCCATTCATCCTGCCCAAAATTTACAGCTTCCCTGTGTCCTGTTCACTCTGCGTTATCACAAGTAGTGACGGGCCGAACAGGTCCGAGTTCGGTTCGAATTCAAACTTTAGAACATCCAAAAAGTTCGAACTCGAACTCAATGCAAGATTTATTCAGGGTCGCCCCTGGAAAAGCACCTTGTCCCCGTGCCGAAAAAAAAATTGCCTTTCGTTGAACGTTAGAATGCTGACAGGGCCACACACTACTCGAAATTTCAAGCATTGTATGGCCAACGTAAACGACAAGCTCTCCATACCTAGAAGAACCAGGAATTCCTCCACGATTGTGGTGGGTAAACAGAGTGTTGGAGATGTGAAAGGAAGATGCGCACCTACACCCACATTCTATGGCCAACATTTGATTACCGGTATGCCACGTCTGCCAAATTTACATCATTTCCTTCTTTTCCAGCAATGCGGATCAATGTCAATGTGAATTCAGCTGGCGCCTTTTTGGATCAGTTCTTTGAGAAGCAGCGACTGCTGATAATCTCCGCTCCCAGCTCCTCCGACCGATACTACAGGCTCCAGAGCTCTGCTCTGCAGGTGGGTCAACTATGCATGCTAAAAAATACACTGTATTGTCAAAAGTATTAGGACGTCGGCCTTTACACGCACATGAACTTTAATGGCATCCCTGTCTTAGTCCGTAGGGTTCAGTATTGAGTTGGCTCCGCCCTTTGCAGCTATAACCGCTTCAACTCTTCTGGAAAGGCGTCCACAAGGTTTAGGGGTGTCTATGGGAATGTTGGACCATTTGTGAGGTCAGGTACTGATGTTGGAGGAGAAGGCCGGGCTATTCTTACATTGTATGATATAAGAGAGGAACTGTGAGCAGTACTTTTGCTTTGAGAACTGCTACTACTGATTTACACAAGAACAGACTATTATTGTTTATGACAATTTACACAGTGCACATTGACGTCAGCCCCTGCCCTCAAGGAGATTACAATCTAAGGTCCCTATATATCATATGCACACAGGGCTGAATTAAACTGGAATCAATTAACCTTCCAGCATGTCTTTGGAGTGTGGGAGGAAACCCAAGTACCCAGGGGAAACCCATGCAAGCACAGGGAGAACATGCAGACTCCTTCCAGATGGTGTCCTGACTGTTATTTAAACTGGGGACCCAAACCCATGGTACACAGTGCTAAGAAGTGCTAACCACTAAGCCACTGTGTTGCCCAAATAAGAGAGCCGTGCATGGATTCCTGGGATTTCAGACATGAAGATTTGTGATATTATGCCAATTTCTATGCCTTCCACAGTTCCCAGTAGATTTGCAATCAGTGGTGGTTCAGGGGCCATAATTGGTATTGATAACTCTAATGTGCGCCTAATTTGCTATCTTATAGGGAACATCTTGTGCCTAAGCAATACTGTGAAAATTCTACTTTTTGTCTTGAATTCCTCCTGAAAATATCAGTGCACTTCCTGTGACTAAGCAGTCTTCCTCTGTAGCCTCACAGCTGTATATCTGCAGTGTGAAATCTAAGGCACTGCTGCCATTAACCCGATTGTTTTAGGAGATTTGGAGTGGACTACTGTGCAGCTCACAATTTTCCTTGCTGGAGGCTGGAGAGGTAGCTGTACCTGATGACCTGCAGTGCAAGGATATCCCTGCTTCTGCTTCAATCAATGAAGATATGTGCTTCCTCCACCTCTCCTGCTGCTTCTTGAATATTCCCCCTGTACTCATCAGATCATTATTCCTCAGGGGATGAGCCCTGACTTGAGGAAGCAAAGCCCTGCCTCTACAAAGATCGCTATCTACACAGAGAGGCAGAGGCGTAACTAGTGACCTCAGGGCCCCGGTGCAAGAATCCATGAAGCCCCCCCAAGAAAAAATTTTAGACAAAAAAAAAAAAATTCAAACCAAACCCCCTCCTCTTCCATATCCCCAGCATCCCCCCTTTTCGTCCCCAGCTTTCAGCTCCCTGACCCCACACTCTCCTCTCACATGTCCCCTTCATAATCTCAGCTCCCTATAACTCCCTCTTCATGTCAGCAGCACGCCTCTGACACCCAGGGAGTTGGAGCTTTTCATAGAACACACGCAGTTCTACGGTCGGCAGCCGTTCTGTGTGATGAGGGGACGGGGATAACCCGCTAACCACTCATTGGCTGCTGTGCCGGCTCGATCATTCTTCACGCTGCGCCCGGAACAAGGTGAGAGGAGCAGCGTGAAGCATGCAGGGCCCAGGACAGGAGGAAGAGGTCCCGGTACTGATAATAGTGTTTACCAGGATATTAAATATCCTGGTAATCAGCAGTTACTACAGGCCCCGTCCTCCTGTCCTGGGCCCCCTCTAAGTGGCGGAACTCCAGGGCCCGGTCGCGGCTGCGACCTCTGCGACCCTGGTAGTTCCGCCATTGCATAGAGGCACAGAGCAACGTAAGGCAAAAGATCAGCTGTGGGGAAACGACGTGCAATACTAGTAACTATCCCTTGGTCCTCTGCCTGTCATTTTCAGGCACAGCTGCCTGAGTATAGGTCCTCTTTAATTCCAGCCACAGAAATCACTGGCCAGAAATCGCCAGTATTGTAGGAGCTTGAGCTTCAATGGTCCAGTAAAAACATTGAACCAATGGGGTCATTTCACCCTTGTACTAGTTAGTGATGTTACTATTCTTTGCATCGTGGTCTAAAATCTGATTCAGATCTAGCAGAAGGATTTCCAAATCTGAGCACGTAGCACAGCAAGTCAAACAGCTTTGTCATCAAGTGCGCAACCAGAGAACTGAGACATTACCGACTTGTCAATGCCGTGTATTTCACCCTAGGGAGCGAGCTGTGGCCTGGATCAGAGACATGTCGTAGTGGTGGAGCTCGTGGGAGAGGAGCCAAGGGAGGTGGGACGGGTCCGGTCTCAGCAACTTTCTGTGGATCTCATTGAACAATTAAGGTATTTCCATCTCTCTTCTAAATCTCTTCTTTATGTTTTATTTACATGCATGCATTTATTCCCCACTCACATGTACAAACGTATTTACCTACTTTGCACTTGGCATGTGGTGCTTTGTACTACATTAAATCTTGGAACGATTCATATAGTGGTAGCTGCCTGAAGTGGGTGCGTACTGCGTGGCAGAGATGGAACAGGCAACACATATTATATAATAAGAGAACCTGCAGTTACAACAACATGGTATTCTTCTCCTGATTCCCTTCAGAATAAAAAGACACGTTGATGACAAGCAAAAGTGCTGCTGATAGTGCTTCTCGGTTGGACAGCTGTATTAGAACCGTGCTGCCAGCGGCTCTCTGTCTGGTCCTGCCCACCTTACAGATGTCACAGGTTGCCAGGAGCTCATCAGGAGGCCAGGACGTCCCACTCAGTTCCCTGACAACCGATGACATCACTAAGTTGTGCGGGAAGCTGGACAGAGCGTTGCAGGTTGCTAAGAGCTGTTAGCAACCGGGGATGTTGTGATTGCCCCTCTGCTTCCCCCCCCCCACAACTGCCGCCCCCCCAATGAGATGCTGCCTTAGGCCAATTAGACATGCACTCTCCCAAAATGACGCACAGAGTCTCTGGCAAAGGACATACTAGTCCAGTGCTGGGTTCCCCTAGCACCAGTAGTAAACAGTGATCACTTTGTCTTCTACTGCCAGCTTATCAGGAAGGCTAAGTGATCAAAGGAATGAAAGCACCACATCCTTGGGCACAGCGATGACACTACCCACACACCGGTGCTGTAAAAAGTCATCACTGAAAGTGAAAAGGCCAAATCGCACCCTCATCCATGAGCTGTGAGCTAGGTTAGGTTGCAGGGTCTTATTCTTTTTCTGACTCCCTTCCTGCTGAAGCACTTGAGGCCTCGTCTGCCTACCCCTTGTCCCAGTCCCCCTGGCCGATTCTCAGATCACTGCAAGGGATCAGACTTGGCACCCAATGGGTGAATTGGTAAACATGAAGATGAAGATGGTACTACTGACATCAGAGTTGTGAACAATCTTCCTTTTAACAGGAACATATAGTACTTCCACCATTCATTTATTAGATATACTGTATGTATAAAAATGTTGATTGCAGCGTCGTGTTAGACCTCTATGTGCTCCATGTACAACCAGACAGTGTTTGCTATGCTTTTCCTCAAATCACTTTATTTCTGAACGCAGGCAGGCGCTGCACATCACAAAGTCCTATTTTAATGTGGTTCTGCTGGACAAGTTTGGCGTGGACCGGGAACGCTTTCGGCAGCCCACAACATCGGACGAGCTCTTCCTTTTCATTGACACCTATTTACTAAGTCAGCAGGAGATCGCACAGGTGGAGGCCAACAGAGAACACTGTGAATAATGGACTGGATGTAGCCGAGGGAACGGCCATCTGTTCCTCAAAAGGGATAGAATTTGTTTTTGTTTTTTTATAATTGCTGTTAGAGAAAGAGTATTTATTAAAAACCTGTCTGTTTGAACAATATGTGTGATGGTGCAGAGATGTCATTAGTTCTAGAGGGTTGTATCTGCTGATTATGTACAGGTACACAGGTAAAATCCAAGTTTGTTTAGAAAAAAAAGTTGGTAATTATGGGCTACTGCAGTTTGCAATTTTAGGCCTCATTCACACAGCTTAGAGTCGGGCCGTACAGATCCGTGAGGCGTGCACGGCCATATCGGGCCGTCCCCGGGAAGGACAGGTGCTGCGTGTGATCGTACGCAGCAGCCTGTTCTCTATGGGAAGATGCGGCCGTACGCTGACCCGAGCTGCGCATCCATGCGGGAGCGACTCTAAGCAGCTGTGTTAGTACTAATGATAGACTGCATCCAACTGTATGTCATCTTTAATTGTGTCCATAGTTCTACTCTACGTGAGGCAATACCGAACATGTTAAAGGAGTTGTTGAGTCCCAGCATATCCTCTCCTGTTATAACATCAGCATTGTAATAGGAATACATACCGGAGTTGTTATTGATAATGCAATCAGAGCTGACATGAAAAAATACCTTTTCTGTAGTGAGCGCTGCCTTGCATCTGCCCATCACTTCCATCAACTTCCTGGATTCCCAGTGTGCTTTATGTCTCTTCCTGCTGTGTGAAGTGATGTCATCTTGAGTTCAAGGCTACATATCCCATCATGCACTGCTTCCAGCAAGCAGTGATAATGTTACATTGTTCAGACGTTGAGTTGTAGTTCAGAAGGATGGATCGGTGAGGAGCTGTGACTCCAGGAAGTGCATATTTACAGGACTTAGTTAAAGTGTATCAGTGCATTGAGGAAGTTTATAAACTTCTAGATGGATGGTTATTAGAAGTAAGAGAGAACTTATGGAAATTCAATTTAAAAAAAATTATTTTTCATACCCTTGAAAATGCGAAAATATCTCAGGCATGAAAATTACACTGGGGGTTTGTTTGTGGTCTTTCTTTACAGCAGGCGCTCGGGAAAACCCTGTCTGGCTCGTCTTCTCCTAACGTCATTTGGTAAACCTGAACTAGCTATTTCCGTGACTAATGCTTGGCATTTCTACACATGTTCCCGCTATGATATATCTTCATCTTTTTTCCGGAGTCTAAGCTAGGAAATATGTTTTCTTCAGACTGCAGATGGAAAAAGAATGAGCAATGTGCATGTAATTTTGGACCAGGTTGTTGGCACTTCCTCCCACCGGCCATAATAGGGACTTAGGGAGACCTCAGCAGGGAATGGCTCATATTCACAGATCTTACTGGTATGAGTCCAGTCAATAGAGTCCAGGCTTCAATGTGAGCTAAGCATTGACAGGGAGGTGCTGAGTGATACTGATAAGAGAACAATTAGAGAACATCCTTCCCTATGGGAGGATGCAGCCGTACGCACACCCGAACTACACATCTATGTGGGTCCAGATGTCCATACTTGGACACGGACAGGATGGGTCCTGTCTGTGTCCGAGCACGGACACCCGTACCCGCATGTATGTGCAGTTCGGGTGTGCGCATGACAGTGTACGGCCGCATTCTCCCATAGGGAAGAACAGGTTGCTGCGTGACCAACAGAGGGGGGCTCATGAAAAGGTCAGACAAAAACTAACTTTTACAGGTAAAGTCAGGAACTGCAAAAAACTTGTATGTGTTTCTGGGCAGAATTGTGATAGAGCATGGAAGGCTTGGGCAACGTTCACACCAAATCGGCATCGCTTTTGCACATGTGTTCAGCGTGGAGTTTTTTTGCGTTTCATTTGAAGTCTACGAGGGCAAAACAAGCGGCAAACTGCCAAAAGAAGTTCATGTACTTTTTTTCTGCATTGTTTTATATTGTTTGTGGCTATTGGGGAATGTTGTCCTCTTGGAATGCCACCTGTCCTATGGCTTCCCATGTTAGCATAGAGGACTGGCACACGTCGGACACCCAGGTCCGTACAAACAAGAAGCCGCACACCTTACCTCAGAGACCCTTGCCCTCTTAGAACTGCAAGGCAGTGCTTTATTTCCTACACACAGCTGACTACATATTCTTTAGCAAAGAAAAAAACACCATAGGCAGCCTCTTTTTGGTCAAAACAAGTCACCCAGTTAAAGAATTTCTGTAGACATGACCCAAATTTACCACCAAACCTTCCTCTCCCTCTCTAGATCCTGTCCCAGATCTTTTCTTTTTCCCTGTTGCCTTAAGGAAAAGCAGCCAATATTACTCAATGTGACATCATCACAAAGCTTATAAAATTCTCGAGTCAGCTGGTGTGGGCTCAGTTCCTATTTATGAAGGCAAACCCCCAGAATGACATCCCTCAAGAGTCCTTTCTTTGCACAGTACATGGGTCAGGTATTCTTTTACACCATGTGGATGTCCGGCTGCGTGTTGGTCACTTATCTGGGGAAGAGATGGTGCCAGGATGCACTATGGGAAGAAGACAAGCCGGCGGAGGCAGTGTGAAGCTTTGGGCAATGTTCTGCTGGGAAACCTCGGGTCCTGCCATTCATGTGGATGTTACTTTGTCATGTACCACATACCTAAGCATTGTTGCTGACCAAGTACACCCCTTCATGGAAACGGCATTCCCTGATAGAGGTGGCCTCTTTCAGCAGAAAAATGCTTCATGCCACACTGAAAAAATGGTTGAAGAATAGTTTGAGGAACACAACAATGAGTCTGAGGTGATGACTTGGCCCCCAAATTCTCCAGATCTCAATCAAATCCATCATCTGTGGAATGTGCTGGAAAAACAAGTCCGATCCATGGAGGTCCCACCTCACAACTTACAGGACATAAAGGATCTGCTACTGACGGCTTGGTGCCAGCAGAGCCGGATTTACTCTATCTGCTGCCCCAAGGCCAGGTTCCTCAATGCGCCCCCCCCCCTACCCGCCAGACCCCCCCTCCCCATGGAGGATGGCAGATCTGCAGGCTGCATACACTGTTGCCGAGATCAGTTGTACAAAACAAGCGGCGGTTTCCCCGCTGTACATTGAGCTCTGCTTGCGCAAAGCAGGACTAAATGTGTAAAACAACTACCTGCCCGGCACCCGGAACTGCATGTCCTGGGCATCGGGAGATAGGAATTCCACACCCCTGCTGCCCCTCTACTCCCTTGCTGCTCCCCCGAGGCCAGGCCTTGGTTGGCCTTGTGGGAAATCCAGCCCTGGGTGCCAGATGCCACAGCACACCTTCAAATGTCTAGTGGAGTCCATGGACGGGCCAGGGCTGTTTACTAGCAAAGGGAGGGCCTACTCAACATTAGACGGGTTGTCATAATGTTATGACTGTTCAGTTTATATTTCTTTGATATTGCTACAAGGTTCCATCTCACTTTGGTGCCTTACCATGCATTTCCATACACTACAAAATACAGATAATAAGCGTCGGTGTAGCTGTGCACAGTTTAGCATTGTGCTGAGGTGTAGCATTAAAAAAAAAAAAAAGACAAGTCCCATCTTTGATACTCCTAATGAAAGAGTTTTTCGGGCTGCATCTTTCCAGTGCAAACGTGTGAACGGGGCATAGGGTATGTGACTGGAACTGGGTGTATATTTGCATGTACATTAATCGTTATAAACAGCCTAATCCAAAATCAAAACGATATCATGAACAAACCACCAACAAATAAAAAAATAAAATCAATAAAACCGATACGGCAACAGTTTCAATCCCGTATTTAGCCGTCATATATTTAGCGCTGGTTTGTGAAACTGAACAAAGACAAGGAGACAAGATGGAACATCCAGATACATGTAATAGGCATTTCTCTCCGGATGATACAATGAACTTAGAATGAACCATCTCTGAGTTTATTCTTCTAAGAGCGAAGTGTCTAGAGAGCCGATCCTGGTGAGTATTCCGCCCACCATCATGTCCAAGGAAACTGGAGCTAATACAATTTAAAACCTCATATAACAAGGAAAATAAATAATCAAAAAATGTACAATATTTATTGGCGGGCTAAAAATACTATACTGTATACTTTTTTGTTTCCTTCATTATTATTATACAGTTTATTGGCCGTGAGCGGGCATGTGATTCCCCCCAGTGCAGTTCTGGTTATTTGGAGGAGGATCACTTTGTCCTGGCCATGCTGGGACGGAGCTGCAAGGTTCCTTCAGCCCAGGAGCCGGGATACTGCCCCATCTTCGTCCAGAGGCTCATCTCTTCTCCGGTAGAGTCCATCCAGTCAACCTGCTGTCCATTGAATACACCTGGAGAAAAGGAAACATTTTATAAAAATTGGTAAACCTCAGTCAGAAAATACTTTTCTTCTTTCCTGTAGTGAGAATTAAACTCCGGCCTCCCCTTCAGTCTTGTGCAGTTGTAGCGGCTCTTCTCCTGGACTGAAAAGGCTTCCTCTGATGTCACTGCACACTGCGAGCTTCTCACAATGTACATTAGAAGCTGCAGCAAGTCAGATAGAGCCCGCCTCATTTCCTGGCTGGAAGACATCCAGCATCATCTATTCTAGGTGTTTCCTCCCTAGCCCGACTGTCCCTGGCCCGCTCCTTTCATTCATTGGATTTCAGTTCTATCAATCATGAAGGCTCAGCATCACATGTGTGCCTTACCTAGCGTGGTCTGCATGCAAAATCAACCTGCCTAGGAAAGACCACTCCTTCAGAAGGACATCCACCCTCTCATTTTATTTGCATAACTCCTCCCAAGAGCCAACTCATTGCTTGCATCAGGGCTGAGGGCTTTGAGGAAAGTACTGAGGCCGGGTGCTGTGATGTTTTCAGGAAGCTGTGTACAGCACCCTGCCGGCCCCTCCTACCAGCCATGATCTGCCTGCATTGGGTAGAGGAGCACAGAGACACAGATGCTGTCAATTAGACATGTGCAGCTGCTAAAAATTTGTTTAATTTCGTTTTTGGAATTCGGATCCTATATGTGTTTCGTTTCGGGAATCGGATTCGTATTCGGATCTGATTCGGGATTCGGGCGAATTCCCGAAAATTCAACTTGAGGTGGGGTAGCAGAATTGGCACATTTGTTTTTCTGGTTGCTGTGCTCTCGTCTTTACTATTAAAAGGGACATTAAAATCCTTTTCTTAATTTGTTTTTATCCGTTTAAATGTTAACAGTGCACACACAGGATTTGGACGAAATTCGTTCCAAATCCGAAATTTCGGATCCGGATGCTTTCAGATATGTTATATTTCGGAAATGCGGATGCTCCGTATCTACGAATTTCGGAAATTTCGTCCGAATTTCGATTCGGAACGAAACGAATCGCACATTTCTACTGTCAATACGATATGTACTGAAAATGTACGGGTTTATTAGCGTGTCAGTGGGGCTGTAGAGGGGGACTAGAAAGGCAAAATATAAGCAGGTAAAAGAGGACCAGTGATCAGGAAGGAGCGTGGTTGCTGGCCCGTCCCCGAGTGGCAGTGGTAATAGATTGTATATACATTATCTCAGCCTAGTCAAAGTCACCGACTTTACAGCTTACCGTTATCAGAAATTAAGATGTTGCAATAAAGGTCCTTTATAAATGGAACATATTTATATTTCATATCAACCATCTGCTTTCAGCAGATGGCACACAGAAGGCCATCTAAATCTTGCAGAGTCGTTGTATTACGGTACTATGGTGTGATTAGAATGTCATTTGTTTTGCTATTCAGAACACAACTGAATAAAATCAGCTGAGGAACACACTTCCTGTCTGTGTCCAGCTCATTCATCCCAAAAAAAACCCATCCGTGTCCAGCTCATTCATCCCAGAAACTCCCCATCTGTGTCCAGCTCATTCATCCTAGAATCTCCCCATCCGTGTCCAGCTCATTCATCCTAGAATCTCCCCATCCGTGTCCAGCTCATTCATCCTAGAATCTCCCCATCCGTGTCCAGCTCATTCATCCTAGAATCTCCCCATCCGTGTCCAGCTCATTCATCCTAGAATCTCCCCATCCGTGTCCAGCTCATTCATCCTAGAATCTCCCCATCCGTGTCCAGCTCATTCATCCTAGAATCTCCCCATCCGTGTCCAGCTCATTCATCCTAGAATCTCCCCATCCGTGTCCAGCTCATTCATCCTAGAATCTCCCCATCCGTGTCCAGCTCATTCATCCTAGAATCTCCCCATCCGTGTCCAGCTCATTCATCCTAGAATCTCCCCATCCGTGTCCAGCTCATTCATCCTAGAATCTCCCCATCCGTGTCCAGCTCATTCATCCTAGAATCTCCCCATCCGTGTCCAGCTCATTCATCCTAGAATCTCCCCATCCGTGTCCAGCTCATTCATCCTAGAATCTCCCCATCCGTGTCCAGCTCATTCATCCTAGAATCTCCCCATCCGTGTCCAGCTCATTCATCCTAGAATCTCCCCATCCGTGTCCAGCTCATTCATCCTAGAATCTCCCCATCCGTGTCCAGCTCATTCATCCTAGAATCTCCCCATCCGTGTCCAGCTCATTCATCCTAGAATCTCCCCATCCGTGTCCAGCTCATTCATCCTAGAATCTCCCCATCCGTGTCCAGCTCATTCATCCTAGAATCTCCCCATCCGTGTCCAGCTCATTCATCCTAGAATCTCCCCATCCGTGTCCAGCTCATTCATCCTAGAATCTCCCCATCCGTGTCCAGCTCATTCATCCTAGAATCTCCCCATCCGTGTCCAGCTCATTCATCCTAGAATCTCCCCATCCGTGTCCAGCTCATTCATCCTAGAATCTCCCCATCCGTGTCCAGCTCATTCATCCCAGAAACTCCCCAGCTATCAGGTCCCAGGAGAAGCTGTTAGACTAAAGACCCTACTCACCAGTTCCAGCACCCAGTCGTACTCCTCCCAGGAAATCATTGCTGGATAGCGGTTCTCGATCCCAGACTGTCAGTTCCAGGCACGTATTCTGGAGATCATCAGGCTTGACGCCATTATAGACAAAAGTGTGATTGTAGTGAGGATTCAGCGTCTTCTTGACTACCGGTGTCTTCCTCTTGGTGTTCCGACTTTTGATTGGTAGTAAATATCTGTAGGGAAACAGTTCAAGGAATCTTTTAATTCAACTCAACATCAAAAGTCAATAGAAAAGAGGATCTTGTGTATAAAAGTGTCAGAAAGAAGGACTGGCTGGGGTCCTTATGGTAGCTAGACTTCTTTCATAACTCCAAAGTAGGAATATAGATTAGAATCTACACTGCCCGGCCAAAAGTCATCACACAACCTAATATTTCATTGGACCACCTTTAGCTTTGATTATAGCACACATTCACCGTGTCATCATTTCGATAAGCTTCTGCAATGTCATATTTATTTCCATCCAGAGTTGCATTCATTTGTCACCAAGATCTTGTAGTGATGATGGGAGAGTCGGAGCACTGCGTAAAGTCTTCTCCAGCACATCCCAAAGATTCTCAATGGGGTTAAGGTCTGGACTCTGTGGTGGCCAATCCATGTGTGACAATGATGTCTCATGCTCCCTGAACCACTCTCTCACAATCTGAGCCCGATGAATCCTGGCATTGTCATCTTGGAATATGCCCAATGTGCCATCAGGGAAGAAAAAAAATAAATTGATGGAAAAACCTGATCATTTAGGATAGTCAGGTAGCAGCTGACCTCATTTTTTGGGGACATAATGTTGCTGAACCTAGACCTGACCAACTGAACCAACCACAGATCACAACACTGCCCTTAATCCAGGTCAGTGGGGTAACAATCACCATAGCGACTCAGGCGGCCACTATGGGGCACAGGGGGGCCCGCACCTGGACATTCCTGAAACCCTGCGGGCCGCCTGGGTCGCTATGGCATTTCACGCTGCTGGCTGCCACTGGCGGCTGTGAAGAGAAATGTGCCGCTGTTCAGATCACTGACAGTGATCTGTGCAGCGGCGCGTTCCTCTCCACAGCTGCTGCTGAGTCAGTAAGAGCCAGCAGCGGCAGTGGAGCAGGCTGGACCCAGCAGTGGAGGAGGAGGTGGGGCCTTGGTTGGCCTTGTGGGAAATCTGGCCCTGGGCACAGCTAGTTGAGGGTATTAATAGCATCCTGCAGTTGATATGAAGAGGATGCGCGCGCTAACTTTTTCAGAGAGGAGTGGCTAAGCTGCTAAAATGTTGCAGCTTGTTTGCTTTGTTATGGCCTCCACACTTCAAAGGTTCTACTCAAGCCTAAAGACAATAAATAGCAACACACACCCACCACCCAGCCAGCCAGCCGTGATCGTATAGTGGTTAGTACTCTGTGTTGTGGCCGCAGCAACCCCGGGTCACGGCAGTGTCTTGGGTTATTTTATCAGCACGCCCTCTATTTAATTGATTCATTTTGTTACTCATACCCAGTGGCATAACAATCACCATAGCAACCCAGGCGGTCGCTATGGGGCCCGTGGCACAGTGGGGCCCGGCCAGGACATTCCTGATGCCCTGCGGGCCAACTGGGTCGCTATGGCATTTCACGCTGCTGGCTGTCACTGGCGGCTGTGAAGAGAAATGTGCCGCTGTTCAGATCACTGACAGTGATCTGTGCAGCGGCGCGTTCCTCTCCACAGCCGCTGCTGAGTCAGTGAAAGCCAGCAGCGGCGGTGGAGCAGGCTGGACCCAGCAGTGGAGGAGCAGGCGGGGCCCGGGGTTGGCATCAGAGGAGGAGACGGGGCGAGCCTGGTGATGGGCGAAGGAGGCGGGGCTCATCACCGACGGTGGAGGAAGAGGAGGCGGACAGGTAAGGAGTGTGACCAGCCCACCTGAGGGTGACCCTGCAGAGCCCACCTTAGAGAGTCTATGGTGGGCTCTGCAGGGTCACCCTCAGGTCGGCTGTGTGGGCTCTTCAAGGGGCGTAACTAGAGATCAAAGGGGCCCCATACAAAATTTTGCTATGGGGCCCTGTGATTTCTAGTTACACCGCTGATCCAGGTGGTGACTTTTTTTGGCCAGGCAGTGTATATTGCTGGAGGCAGCAGAGATTTACCTATTTTGGACACTTACAGGATGTTCAGTGTAGCACCAAGCAATAGAAAATCTTCAGAGAGGTCTTAAACCTAGAACCCCGGACAAAAAGCTGTGATGGAAGCGGGTTTATACTCAACTGTCTGGTGGCCAGTTTGATGAAACTTTAGTCTCCTGCAGAGCTCTATGCACCTGTAATCTCCCACACTTCTAGGTGTGAGGAATAGCATGTCCCCTGCTGGGTGCTATAGATTCACCTGCCAATCCTTATGACACTACTGCGTCCTGCAAAGATTAGGAGTTGGCAGGAAGTAGCACTGGTAATCGTGTTATTCGAAGCAGCAGAGGTCTCAGATCATCTCGGTGGCTCAAAGCTCTCCAAGTGCGGGAAGTTTCAGCATGCTGGCCATCAGACAGCCAAGTTTCAACCTGCCCCTTCCACAGGATATTGATGTTGTCATTGTTTCTCACCCCTTCACGAAGCTGTCAGATGTTCCTCCTGTTTTAACCGCCGTCAGGTTTTTGGCTTCTTTAATCCAGACATGAAGTTGTCCCCCTTCCTCGGCTTTACCTAGATGAAAAAAGATTACATATAATATGCAGCTTTATCATTTACAGATCATAAATTTCTCACTACAAACAGGAGCAATACATAGTCCTGCACTATGATGATGCCACGTTTATGACGCATAGGTTGGCTGCAGGTCTGAAGGTCACTTCTTGCTGACTTCTTATACCCAGTGGTGCAGGAAAAGCCATTGTAGCCCTTGTGGCTGCTATGGTGCAAGGTGTAGGAAGTGGAATATAGAGGGAGACTTATTGCACTCCTTACCGGATACCCCAACAAGAGGGGAGGGTGCTTGTAGTGACTGCGGATGGCACCGCTAGTTACATGGATCATTTGAAGAGATGTCACCAGGACACTAAAAATCCTTTCAGGACAACCATGCCAAGTAAAAACAGGCGCTTTCGGGGCCACACAGGGTCCCTTCATCAGGCTTAACATTGACAAGGTGTAGGAAGAGGGCCCCATTAAGGTAAACTAGGAAGTTTCCATTTTAGATGGTGTGACGACATGGTGATCAGTTTAGGAGTTAAATGTGTATTGGTGTTGAGTTATGTTTGAGTGCGTTATACTGAGTAACCTGGTTATGGAAAGACTATCAGCCCCATCCCTCGTTATCTCCCATTGTTCTCTGAGGGAGCTCAGAACAATGACATTCTGGCCAGGCTTCTGCTATGGCTGTCTGGAGCTGGAAGCCCTGTGGTGTTGAGCAGACCGATTGTCTGGGAGGGGAGGGGGGATGTGATGGGATTATATTCTGATCTCATCACTTGCTGTATAAAAGTTTGTGCAGTTTCTCAATAAACCAGAGTTTGTTTCACCTACACTTGAGCCTCGACTAGTGACTGGGGAAACTGGGAGCTAAGGATCTTCAGGTTGCAAGATCTCCTCAGCAAGGAAGAAGACAGCGGCGGACATACTCATCCTGAGTACGGGGGTCCGTCACAGATGGGCTGAAGTCAGAGGGGGGAATTAGATTTGCTTGGAGTTCAACCTTAGATACCAATTATTTCCGACACTTAAGTAAATCCAGAACAGAAAACAAAATGTATTTCTCGGAAATAAAACGTCTACCCACTTTTTCTTCTCTCACTTCCAGACGTGGACTTGGAAGGTGGGACGTACTTTAAGGAAACAACCAGCTCCCCTTTGTAGTTGGGCACACCAGCGTCGCCATTGCCCTGCATAAGAAAATACAATTTACAGGAGAGATGATGAGTAGAGGCTGCATAGCAGTGTCACCAACACAACCTCACATGTAAAACATTTCATGATGAAGAGAATAATTTGCAAACATTTTAAGCTAATATGAAATAAAAATGCATGAAAAGCTAGTTTTGGATCCCAGATAGCAAGGATAACTTGCCACAAACTTGTGGCAGGGTGAAATTGTAATTTTGTTAACTTGCTGCACATATTCCTGGCAAGTTGTAGACTTGCAGAACACTCGCAGCACAAGTTCTAGGCGACACTTTTTGAATTTGTAGCAAATTTGCTTGGCAAGTCTACAGCAAGAGCCCTGCAGGTCTTAGCAAGAGCTCTGCAAGCTCGCGGGTCTGGAGACTTGCAATGCAGACTTGCTGTAATTGTGCAACAAAATTGTGAAGCTTGGCAAGTCTGCAATAGTTTAGCAAGTCATTTTCAAACTTGTAGCTCAATTACTTGCTATATGGGATAGAGAAGGCAGTTAAAGCTGAACTCCGGCCTTCCCTTTAGTCCTGCAGAGTTGTACCGTCTCCTCCTCTGGACCGAGAATGCTTTCTCTGCTTTCACTGAGATAGAGCCTGTCTCATTTCCTGGTTGGAGGACTTCCAGAATTATGTAGCCCTTACCTCCCCAACCTTACTGGTCCTGGTTCGCCCCACTAGTTTATTGGGTTTCAGTTTTTTGGGCTGTAGTTCAAGTCTAGTAGTAGGGTTTTCCTCATCTCTGGTCAGCACTACATAAATACTTGGAAATAAACTCATCAGTAGTCATTGCTTAATGTGGCGGAGCACTATTTGGTCTTGTGCACAAGGGTGGGGATGGACAAGTCCCAAATTTTCCTCGCAGTTTGGTTCGCAGTTGAGATGTGTTTTCCTGTGAAAATGATACCGCCAGAGAAACCGTTACTGGTACACGAGGGGAAAGTGAGAAGAGAGTCACCTTGCCGTGCAGAGGAAGACACTCTTCCACCATACTGTCAAAGTTCCAGGAGTCGAGCGGCAGGTTCACCTCCCCGAGGAACGTGTTCCTTCCAAAGCGGTCATGGTGCCAGACTGATAGCTGCAGGGTTCTGGAAAGTAGGACCGACTCCGGTACAATGTACTAAAGAGAAATAACCAACACAAAACCAACAATGACCGCAGTTCGCCTTTAACCACTTCAAGACCAGGTGTTACACCCCCTTCCTGGCCAGGCCATTTTTCAGTGTTCAGCGCTGCGGTACTTTGACTGACGTTTATTCCGTCATGCAGCGCTGTACTGAAATGAATTTTATACAATTTTTTGGGGACAGATAGAGCTTTATTTTGGGGGTATTTAATCACCACTGGGGTTTTTATTTTTCACTATAATTAGCGAAAATTACAGAAAATTTTGGGGAAAAAAAGTTTTTTTTAACATTATCTGGAACGTATTGAGTGTAGTATCACTTTAAATAAAAAACATCCCCCAGATTTTTGGTGACGTCATTCTACGTACCTGTAACATTTCCCCATACAGCGGGTTGACAGTGTTCCGTTTAATCGTGGTTTTGCGCTTTCCTTGGCGGGACTTGTCAGGCAGGAGATAGGACTTGACGTATCTGAAAGGAAAGGATTGCAGATGGATAACTCAGCGTTTCCTAAACAAAACGAAAAGGTTCTTTCCGTCCAGCAAAATATATTCTCTCTACATGAACGTAATAAAGTAAACCTGTTGTGGAGTCACCCAAACCTGCGGCAGAGCAACAGCCACATAATAGCTTTAGTTCACCTGCCCACCAACCAATCTGCTGCTTCCATTCTTGTGAAAAAATGTAAAAGGTTTGGAAGTTTGATCACTGGGGGGAGGTGAGACTGAGGAAATGCTTCCTCCTGTCTGCGGCAGACTGATCACTGGGGGAGAAGAGACTGGAATGCTTCCTCCTGCCTGCATCAGACTGATCATTGGGGGAGGGGAGACTAGGAAATGATTCCTCCTGCCTGCAGCAGACTGATCACTGGGGGAGGGGAGACTAGGAAATGCTTCCTCCTGCCTGCAGCAGAGTGATCACTGGGGAGGGGAGACTAGGAAATGCTTCCTCCTGCCTGCAGCAGAGTGATCACCGGGGCAAGGTGAGACTGAGGAAATGCTTCCTCCTGCCTGCATTAGTCTGATCACTGGGGGAGGGGAGACTAGGAAATGCTTCCTCCTGCCTGCAGCAGACTGATCACTGGGGGAGGAAACTGGGGAAGGAAACTGGGGAAATGCTTTCTCCTGCCTGCAGCAGACTGATCAATGGGGGTAGGAGACTGAAAGGTCCACTTTAAAACATTGCAACATTCCTCTGTACATTCCCTTCTTATGCGATTTTGTTTTACGGTCACATTGCCAATGACAAGGCGAGCAGAGTACGAGCCCCTTGAGGAAGGTGTAATGGGGATGGGTCAAGAGTGGAAAGATGGACACTGATGAGTGAAACGCTCAACTCTGCCAATATGCGGTCATCGCTCCCATGAGTGAGGGTGTTTATATTCTGTACATGATCCCTTCTTAGACATGTCTGTGAAGGTTCTCATTCCTCCAGGTCACATGGTATATCTGTAAAAAATAAGTCAAGGCAACTGGACTGGCTGTATTTTTCTTGAAGACGTTTCACTGGACATCCGACCAGCTTTCTTAAAGGAGAACTATGAGGGGGGGGGGGTGCTTTTCACTCACCTCATAGTTCTAGCCGACCTGCGACAATGAGACTGATCCCCCCCGCTCCGACCCGCCAGCGCTGACTGGCGGAACGGACGGGGGAGGGGGCGGGTACAGCTGGCTCTGCCTCTAGATAGGCAGAGCCAGCTGTCACTCACGCACATCATCTGTTCGTCACAACCAGGTGTTGATTGGAGCTAGGAGGTGTTATTAAGCTGCCCAGAGAGAGGTGGTAAAACAGCATTGTATGTGGCAGACAATAGATGCCCCCCCCCCTCTATTCAAGCTCGGCTTCTCCATTTTTACATAAATGGCCTCTTTCACACCTCTTTTAAACCAGTCCTCCTCCCCGTCTAGGATGCGTACTAGACTGTCTTCAAGGAAGTGACCTTTTTCCTTTAGATGTAGGTATGCTGGTGAATCCTGACCAGAGGGTTTGGCTCTTCTATGCTGTGCCATACGCTTGTGTAGCTGTTGTTTTGTTTCACCGGCATACAATTCTGAGCACTCCTCGCTGCACTGGACTGCATACACAATGTTGTTCATCTTGTGTTTTGGCGTGGGGTCTTTTAGGTGAACCAGTTGTTGCCTCAGTGTATTGCTGGGTATCAAGCAGACAGGGATGCGATGTTTTTTTAAAAACCCTTCTGAGTTTCTCAGACACCCCAGCTACATAAGGGATGACCCAATTCTTCTGTTTGTCATGCCAGATAATTTTTTGTACAAGTCATTCTGAATTAAAGGAGAACTATGGAGTTAGGGCTTTTCACAAACTAGCGTCCTCCCGTTACCCTAGGCTCAGTATACCGCGAGCTACAGCTCCCTATATACTGAGACGCCGCAGGCGGGACGGATCCCGACAATTATGTCTGGATCTGCACAGACAGGCAGAGCCAGCTGCAAGTCATTCTGAATTGAAAAAGCTGGTTGCCAATATTCCAAATGGTTCCTTACGGCTAAACTCAACAACACACTAGGCGACCTCGATGTCTTGTGACGTTGCCCGCATTCACATTCACATTTTCGAAATTACTCCCACTTACTCAGTCATATATCCCCCACTTGAACGATCTCACCAAATCTCTATCCCAACACTGTTTTTTTTTTCCCCACCCAGCAACTACTCTCTCTCCGTCCTCCTGATTGCATGAAATTAAAGGTTACTCCGCCTTCCAACACCAAATGTCGACCTTGTTGCCCTCATTGATGTTACGCTTATGACATTGGTGTGTTGCTTAAAAGTTACTTTACAGTCGTCATATATAGGCCTCTATAGCACACATGGCTATGTGTGCTTTCTATAGCTAGAGATTGTTATGACTGGTCTTACAACTCTATTAGTATTGGGTTGTTTTTTTTTACAACTGTTTTGTACATTGTACTTTGACACTGTATACACATTGTACTGTACTTTTTTCTGAAATAAATAAAAAAATTAACTTAAAAAAAAAAAAGCTGGTCGGATGTCCAGTGAAACGTCTTCAAGAAAAATACAGCGAGTTGAGTTGCCTTGACTTATTTTTAACAGATCCCTTCATAGACATGGTCTGGATTCTCTATCCCGTCTCAGCCTCCGTTCAGGAGCAGACTGACACAATATAACAATGGAGGGAGAACACCTCAATGCCAATGTTGTCTGGAAAACTGAAAAAAGTAGAAGGAAATGCGTTACGGGTTGGAGCGTCTCTTTACGTCATCTCCGTAGGCCAGGTTGCGGCATTCCTTCACCACAATGCTGAGGATCTGCGTCTTCCCGTCGTATTTCAGGGAGAACATGATCTCTCCCGTCACTATCACGTTCCCGTAGTCTCCGGCCTCGCTGTAAATACTCATCATGCTCCCCAGCGTGCTCTGTAGGAGGGAGACAGACAAACCATCAACAACCCCAAACAAAGATTCATATAGGAAGTGATGAGATACAAAATACAGGTGAAACTCGAATAATTAGAATATCGTGCAAAAGTAATGGCAGTAAGTGCTGCAAAAGGGGCCCAAACCAAGTACTGAGTACATATGCATGCCTGTACTTTTCAGAGGTCCGATATTCTTCTATGTACAATCCTTGTTTTATTGATTGCATGTAATAATCTACTTTTTTGAGGTTGTGGATTTGGGGTTCTTGGGGTTTTCATGAGCTGTAAGCCATAATCATCACAATGATGACAAATCACGGCTTGAACTATCTTGCTTTGCATGTAACGAGTCTCTCTCATATATTAGTTTCACCTTTTAAGTTGCATTAGTGAAATAAATGAACTTTGCACGATATTCGAATTATTCCAGTTTCACCTGTATAAATATTTACGCTGAGTGGCCAGATAATTATGACCCCCCCATCAGTACTTCTTTGGGCCGCCTCGTGACTCCACGAGATGATGAAAGGTGATGCGGGGAATCTGACACGGCACTGTTGCCCTTCTGTTGTCTTGTACCAGTCTTGCCCCTCCCCCGTTCTGCCCTAACATTGACTAGTCGCTGACGGCCACAATTCGCACGTTCAGACCCAGATTTTCGGCTGACAGTCCGGTCTTTAAACACTTTAACAACAGCTGCTCTTGAACATTTAACAAATTCTGCTGTTTTGCTGATACTCGCTCCATGGCTCCGAGCGCCAACAATCATCCCACGTTCAAAGGCTGTTACATCGCGTTGTTTCCCCGTATCTTCAGAAACAAATCACTTCTACTGTCGTGGTAAACAACCCGCTTCCCTATTTATAATGGTCTGGCCCTCGAGCAACTTCAGCGCCAAATTATAGCTAATTTGCCTACAAACGTCAGGTGCTCATAATAATCTGGACACTCAGTGTATGTATATATATATATTTAATTTATTTATTTATTTATTGTGTCCCCAATGGGAACAGAGACCGCAAAATACAAAGGATACAACTTCTCTCAGGTATCTTCCTGTCTGGGTGACCCCATTCCCTCATTTCTTGTTCTAGTGTTATTGGGATAACAATCTAAAACGGTCAGTATCAGGGCAGACACACACAGTCAGAGCATGCACACACACACTTTGTTACCATAGACATGCAAACAGTCAGGTCAAACATACATGGGAAGACACACAAAATACACACTTCAACGCATATACAGTATAAAGACATAAAGCATATTCAGCATGCACACAGGACACACACACAATCAGAGCACACACAGTCAGAGCTCATACAGCACACAGGGCAAAACACAAGCACACACAGACAGAGCACATATAGCACACAGGGCACACACAGCACGCATACAGTCAGAGCACATACAGCACAAAGGGCATGCATATATAGGGCACACAGTCAAGGAACACACAACACACAGGGCACACACAGCCAGATTGCTAACCGCACACAGGGTATGCACACACAGCACACACACACAGTCAGACTGCTCACTGCACGCAGGGCATGCACACACAGCACACACACAGTCAGACTGCTCACCGCACACAGGGCATGCACACTCAAGGCACACAGGACACACACAGCACACAAGGCATGCACAGTCATAGCACGCGGGGCACACACAGGGCATGCACAGTCAGAGCACATGGGGAACACACAGGGCACACACAGCACACACGGAACAGATGTCAGAGCAAGCACAGCACACTGGGCATGCATTTTCAGAGCACACAAACACTTTACAATACCACTTTTTAATAAGGCAAATTGTAGAAGAGCATGGAGGCCGCATTGGTGGAATTTCCATTTCTTCTTCTAACATTCCACCAACATTCTTCTTACATGTAAAAGAATGATGTCAGTGTGGATCTAGCCAGGTATGGGGGATACAAGAACAGCCTTCTGGCAAACTCGCAGCATTATTCCTTTGTATACATAACCCGTAATAACAATCCTTAACACATTATATATTTTGTCCTTGTGTATATGGCTAAGGTTATTAGCACGAGTCACACAATGGAATAATACCATGCAGAGGCCTACCGGATGATGGCGCCATACCATGAGCAGGTCTAAGGAGTTATGTACTTCAAACAATAGAGGAAGACAATGTAACATTGCGGCCGTTGTACTAAAGCAGCCATCTCTGGTGAGCCGATGTGGAACTTATTACTAGAACATAAGTGTTGCACTCCAGGTGGCCATGCTAACGTATTCTCTGTGTATGAGGAAACATCCACCACGTTTGCAATGTTCACTTGCAACTGTTGAGTGACTTTGGCACAACTCGATACTCCGCCCCCTCCCCCCGAGAGCTTCAGAAGCCTTCCTAAAAATATTGTTTGAATTCAAGCTTCATAACGCCGTGTACGCAGTCGCGCACACTCCAATAAAACACACAATTGTGAATTAGCCGTTCTAGGAACGGGCACACTTTGCTATTATAGTATGAAATATGGTTCTAACCGTGGACGTCCCACTGCGCATGCTGCTTCTTACTGTTGTCATACGATGAATTTCCACCAAAATATCAATATCTTCATCTTCCTCTTCCTATTAAAAAACAAAGATGGTGAAAATTAACAAATGTAACAAGTTTGTCAGAAACAATTTATGTTGCATCAGAAAGAACCGAATATATGACCCGGCCTGATTTAAAGGAGAACTATGGGGGTCAGTGTTTTTCCCCATAGTTCTCCTCAGGGTCATGCAAGGACATATACTAGTATCCTCCCGTCACCCAAAGCTCGCTGCAGCTCGCTGTATACTGAGACCGCCGCAACTGGGACGGATCCCGACATTACTGTCGAGATACACCCAGCTGCGTGATTGACAGCTGGCTCTGCCTATCTAGAGGCAGAGCCAGCTGTAACCGGCCCCCTCCCCCATCCGATCCTCCAGTCAGCTCTGGAGTATCGGAGCAGGGGGGGGGGGGGAGTCTCGTGGA
>NW_017306999.1:88312-91997 GCF_000935625.1 Nanorana parkeri
GGGGGGAATCCTTGCAGGGAGCCGTGAGTGACAGTCACAGCTCTCTGCAGGGACAGGATCGAGAGGTGAGCGAACGCCGGTATGTGTTCGCTCACTTCCCGATCTACTGAGCCGACCTGTGACAGTCTCATTGTCACACGTCGGCCCGAACTATGAGGTTGAGTGACAATCACTCACCTCATAGTTTCCTTTAAGAAACGAGGTTCGCACCGAGGCGATTGAGCTGGTGAGCCATTTTCGTGCGGTTGTTGCATGTTCCTGTTTGCACGATTTTGCTTTGAAAACCGCACGGTTTTCAATGCATAGAGATGTTTATGGGACCCAAATCGCACGTCAACCGCCCAAAAATAGCTCCTGCACCTTTTTGCATGACAGGTGATTTCTACCGCACGACAAATCGTAAAAGGTGTCAACAGCTTCCAAAGACTTGAATGCAAATCTCTGTTTTGTGTAGACATGTGCATTTAATATATGCCCGAACATACTAAAACTATATTCGGGCATACATAAATTTGTTTTCAGAAGACGCCGGCAGCCATATTCTGGTCATACCCGCCATCTTGGAGGCGGAGCGTATGACGTCACCAGGGCCGGATTTCCCACAAGGCCAACGAGGCCTGGCCTCGGGGCAGCAGGGAGTGGAGGGGCAGCACAGCCGCCGGGCAGTTTTTTTTTTCTACATTTAGCCCTGCTTGGGGCAAGCAGGGCTAAATGTACAGCTGCTTGTTTTGTACAAGTGATTTATTGTGGTCCCTCACTCTTCTGGGAGACTTTGAGGAACCCGGCCTTGGACGGCAGCAGAGAGAGTAAATCCGGCCTTGGACGTGACACACGCTGAACGAGCGGAAGCCAGATCGGCCACCGGCACATTCTGTGCATGCATGCCGCCATTTTGGAGTAGATCTTGGTATACACCAAGATGGAAGCACACAAACATGCGGGCGCCGCCATCTTGGTGTATACCAAGATCCACTCTAAAATGGCGGCACACATATCGATATGGCCGCCGCTCGTTCTGCAGTTTCGGATTCAGGGGCTCGTTGCCTCCGAATCAACATAAACATTTTTTTTTCCTTTGACGAAACGAATTAAAACGTTTTTTGTTTTCATTTGTTTTGTCTGGAAACTAATTTTTTTCTTGTGCACATGTCTAGTTTTGTGCGATATCGCGCATAAGTAACCTAGGTGTGAACCTAGCCTAAGGCAAAATACAGTTGTGAAATATGGATGGATACTTGTTTTCTGATCCTTTAGTGATTTTATTATTGTATATGGAGTATATGGATAGCGTGCATTACAAACCATTTCTGCGTTCAGCCCAGGAACAGACTTGCTTCGATCCCCCATGGTGCTTTCCGCTCCGACCTTCTCTTCTGGACGTAGGTCTATGGTGGACTTACTGTAATCTGAAATATACATTGAAGGAAGCACACTTCAGATATTGATCTTTAGGCTAGGTTCACACCTAGGCGATTGAGCTGGTGAGCTGTTATCGAGCGGTTGTCACGCCTTTTCATTTGCACGATTGTGCTTTAGAAACCGCTCGGTTGTTGCACGGATTCCAATGCATAGAGATGTCTATGGGACCTGAACCGTGCGACAGTCGCCTGAAAATAGCTCCTGCGCCTTTTTCCATCCGCACGGCAAACCGCAAAGGGGTGAGCAGCTTCCATAGACTTCAATGCGAATCTGTGTTTGTGCCCGCGGGATAAATCCCCTAAGTGTGAACCAGGCCTTAGATCTGCAGCTATATGAAGGGTCGTATACATGTACATACTATCATCTATAAATTACTTATATCTGAAGGCTGAGGAGAGGGACAGGGAATGGGGACAGCTGGGGGTCCTCTGAAAGTCCTCCTTTCCTCTCCTCCATTTTAGCTCAGTATATGACAGAGGAAGGGATACATGAAGAAAGTAGTAATAATGATGAGGAAAGGATTTTGAGTCTTATTGGTACCTATTTACATCGTCTTTTGTTCCGGGGACAAAAAAAAAAACAATAAAAAAAAAAAAGACTTTAGTTTTGAGTCTAAGAAAATAGAAAAGGAGGATAGTGTTTTATTTAATTGATTTATATGGTAACAGAAAAAAAAAAACAGAGTTTTATTGGCTGGGGTATTGATGCCTATGCCACACATCTCTTTTACCGTGTTGGCAATTGTATAATTTTCCTGAAACTATCAAGACTACAAAATTATAATCTGCAAAAATTGTGTCATACGTATACGCTGCATCACATGTTTATTTCTAAAAAAAAAATACAAAAACATTAAAAAAATTAACATTTTCAAATTAAAAAGATGCAAATGTAAAAAAAGAAATTAAAAAATGACTGAAAATGGGTTTTTATTTTTTTCTCCTTTTTCTTCTTTTTATGTTGTCATTTTAATATGTAATTGTTGTTGTAAAAGTGTTTGTTATGTAATATTAAAAAAGTATTAAAGTTAAAAAAGAAAATTATGTTATATTCCCTTTAAGTGTCACACAGAGGGCGGCTGACATTTGTGTGAGCTGTAATGGGATCGGGTTGCATGCATCTTGCTTCTCAAATTTTGGAAACTGCATTATTTTTCTCTGTACAAAATGGGTTCACTTATACTTTATGTTTACTTTATATTTACTACGGGCATTACTCTCTTTTACTATTACACATTACTACTCTTTGCTTCCAGCCCGTCAGCTGTCCATTACTATAGCACATAAGACATAAAAATAATTTAGACCTGACGGCTTCAAGGGTTTGCGAGTATTCTTCTTAAACAAATGATCGCTCTCGTCTGCCGAGCCCGCACTCCGACTCCCAATGCGCGACTCCTAAAATTAAAATGCAGGGATATTTTACTACAAGAACATTCAGCTAAATGAAGTCCAAATAAAGAACAGAAAACATTAAGTCCCCCGGAACCCCCTGCAGCGTTCCCGGTCCAAGTAACAATCGTGGTGCTCGAAGTGACGATCACGGATTGGCGCCGTGCACAACAGTCAATGGAGGATAGAAATCACCAGCACTCAGCAAATGAAGTAAAAAAAAAAAGAGCGTCCATGTATTTGGACCAAACGTCACATATATCGCATAATTCAACGTTTCGGGACCGCGCAGGGTCCCTTCATCACATCTCTGCCCTGATGAAGGGACCCGAAACATTGGATTATGCGATATGTGTGAGGTTTGGTCCAAATAAATGGACGTTATTTTTTTTGAACTTCATTTGCCAAGTGCTGGTGATCTCTATCCTCCATCAGAATTGCCCATCACTTTTCCTTCTACCGTTCAAGAATGCGCAATTCCAATACAATTCCCACAACTGAAAATAAGTAGGAAATCATTCAAATTGAAATACTCGAGTTTACTTTAAAAGTCTAACGTGATGCGCCTACATTCCTAAGGTAAAATAACTGAAGCCATAGGCAGAACAAGTGTCATCGAAATGTCTATGTAGAGCAGGGGTGGCAAACACAAGGCCCGCGGGCCGAATCCGGCCCGCCGGACCTTGTAATGTGGCCCGCACAGCAGCCACCTAATTTTGCCATGTCTCATGGCCCTATGTCAGTGGTGGCGAACCTATGGCACGTGTGCCAGGGAGGGCACGCGAGGCCCTTTCTGCTGGTACGCGAGCCAAGGTTCAGGCACCACAACATTAAGGCAGCCGAGCTGTCTAATGTCGGCAGGCGGGCGAGCGAGC
>NW_017306999.1:93987-94820 GCF_000935625.1 Nanorana parkeri
TACCACTATAGCCCAATAAAAAAAAAGGTACTATAGCCCAATACAAAGGGAGGGAGCCGCCTATGCAGGGAGGGACAAGAGCTGGTCCAGGTAGGAAGGTAGGGGAGAGTACAGATGTGAGGAATTTTTAGGCGCAATCCTGACCCCTGCACTGTGTACGTAGCGTACTTTTGATGGTGGGAGGGCTCTTGACATCTGCTGTATTGGGAGTGGGGTGCTCTGGATGTCTGCTTATAATTATTATGAGAATAATTTAATTCCATGCCAGTTGAAAAGGAGGGTTGCAGACTGCTGGTATCGTCCACAGGAGAACTTTATTGAGGACACCATGATTACTATTACTATGATAATAAAGAGTAGATGCATAGTCCTATACAACCGGCCCTTTGAGGGTAACCATACTGCTGATGCGGCCCCCGATGAATTTGAGTTTGCCACCCCTGATGTACAGGGATCAAATTAGACATTTATATGGAACTTGGTGGCCAGGATCTATTCACAGGAGGTGGCCTAACCTCTAATATCCATACTATTTGCATGGGTTATATTAACTGCCTCCGGGCCGGCCAGGAGCTCTCTAGATCTGAGCGGGCGTCTTTAGACGTCCGCTCAGACACGCCCCCTTGCGCGCGCCGCCCAGCTATGCCCGTTAATATACATGCGATCCGCCGGCTGTAAAGCCGGCGTATCGCTTGCATTTAGCGACGATTGGTGCGGCCCCCCTCCCTCTGCTGCCCCCCCCGCCATTGTCCCGCTGATCCCGGGCTCCGCTGTGCCCGGTGCGAGCCCGGGATCAGCATGTCGGCTGTGTCACAGGGGATCAGAGGGAGCTC
>NW_017306999.1:95649-99935 GCF_000935625.1 Nanorana parkeri
CAAAAAAAAAGAATAAAAGAAAACATTTTTTTTTTTTTAAGTCCCCACCCATACATACACGCATGCATACATGGTTCGGGTGCGCATACGTGCAAAAGAGACGATTGCGCCCATTACGCCGCACATGTAACATACCAACTCCACCCAAAACTTATTTGTTATTTTTATATAGAGTGAGAGGTAAAACCTCCCTCAGGTTTTAAATGTTATAATCTGCAATATGTTCAATTGAAGTTCTGGATTTAACTTGTGATTGAAGAAAAGACTGCTCTCGGCACAAACCGGGTTTCCCCTGTCTAGGAGATCCAGAGTTTAGAATCCACGAAAAATTCTAATGAGAGCACAGACCAAAGAACTGAGAGTCCAAAACATTGGTTCATAAGAGGAAAACCTAAAACAGCCAACAGACTCAGGGGTCAAAGTGTTCTCTTCTCCAGGGCCCAGATATTGGATGTAGTTACCAAAGTTAAAGTGACACAAAACTCCGGAGTTAAATCTTAAAAATACATTCAAATACCTTAACTATTAACAACAATGTATCTTATTTGTGAATCACTCGGCTGTAGATCCTCCAATCATCTCTGAATTGTTGCTGACACTGTCCTTCCTTCTGGAGGGGGGCTACTTGTGTTCCCCATGGTCCCTGTGTGTTGTAAAGTAGTCACCACTCCAAGCCCACTCCCAGGATGGACTACAATTTCGCCTTTAGTTTACTCATTTGTATTGAGATTGTAGTCCATCCCAGGAGTGAGCTTGGAGCGGTGACTACTTTACAACACACACAGGGACCATGGGGAACACAAGTAGCCCCCCTCCAGAAGGAAGGACAGTGTCAGCACCAATTCAGAGATGATTGGAGGATCTGCAGCCGAGTGATAACAACAATGTATCTTATTTGTATAATAGTTAAAAGGAGAACTATGAGGTGGGTGATTTTCACTCCTCATAGTTCGAGCCGACGTGTGACAATGAAACTGTCACAGGTCGGCTCAATAGATCGGGAAGTGAGCGAACACATACGGTCGCTCGCTCACTTCTTGATCTCCCTGCAGTGAGCCATGACTATCACTCACGGCTCCCTGCAGAGATTCCTCCCACCCCGCTCCTCCAGCGCTGACTGGAGGAAGGGACGGGGGAGGGGGCGGGCACAGCTGGCTCTGCCTCCATATAGGCAGAGCCAGCTGTCACTCATGCAACTGGGTGGATCTCGACAGTAATGTCGGGATCCGTCCTGGCTGCAGCGGTCTCAGTATACCGGGAGCTGTAGCTCCCTATATACTGAGCTTTGGGTCACAGGAGGACACTAGTATGTGTCCTCCTGTGACTCTTAAGAGAACTATGGGGGAAAAACACTGACCCCATAGTTCTCTTTTAAGGCACTCTAATGCATTTTTAAGATTTAACTCCTGAGTTTAGTATCACTTTAATTATTTCCGGTGTAAACACGGAAACTTGCACCAGACTGGTGTTACAGCAACACACTCTAGTAGAAGGAGGATGTTTTTGACCCGAAACACGTCGGCTATTTTTTTGTTTCTGTTGTTAGGAACATTGATTTTTAAAGATTTTGGATTCATAGTTTAGAAGCCAATGGAAAGATATTTTTGTTGTAGAGGCAGAAATAACATTGTCTAAGAACCTACTCCTTCAGAATCAGATTGGGGACATTCCCGGGGCCGGACGGGAACTGTGAGCGTATCCACTTTGGCACCGCTGGGACCAGAAGCTTTCTTCCCATCTTTCTCCATGGAATTCTTCCTAAGGAATGAAAAAGAAAAAAAAGGATATGAACTCTTTTGGCGAAGGAAAAATTAATAAAGCAGGAGCTGCTTAACCTGTGCTTAGATCAGATAATAAAGGCAGAACTAAAATCTACAGATAACATTGGCATATATCTGGTTTTTCTAAGTGACAGTGGGCAGAAGGAAGGACCAGGGAAACTGCATCCTCAGCGCTCCTATTCTCTCTATATGAATGAAACACTGGAGGCAACCCGGCCTTGATATAAAACGCATTATTCTTTCAAAGCATTTCACGACTACCGATGTTGACACAATGGGCCTATAATAATTTAAACATGTAAAAACTGAAGATTTTGGTATAGGTTTAATAATAGCTGTATAAGGTAAACACGACAGCCACGCATGCACGCAAACGCCCCTATAGAACTGGGCGGAAATAGAACGCGCACAATTAGAAATACACACAAAGACGCACAAACGGCAGGCGCACAGGAAGTGACACAACAGGCATTAAAAGGAGAACTATGAGGGGGGTGCTTTTCACTCACCTCATAGTTCTAGCCGACCTGTGACAATGAGACTGTCACAGGTCGGCTCAGTAGATCGGTAAGTGAGCGAACACATACCGGCGTTCGCTCACTTCTCGATCCTGTCACGGCTGTCTGCCGTGACAGGGGAGGGACTGGATTACCCCGTCCCGCTCCGATCCGCCAGCGCTGACTGGTGGATCGGACGGGGGAGGGGGCGGGTACAACTGGCTCTGCCTCTAGATAGGCAGAGCTAGCTGTCACTCACGCTGCTGGGTGGATCCAGACACAATTGTCGGGATCCGCTTCGGCTGCAGCGTCTCAGTATATAGGGAGCTGTAGCGCGCGGTATACTGAGCTTAGGGTGACGGGAGGACGCTAGTTTGTGTCCTCCCGTTACCCTAAGGAGAACTATGGAGAAAAGCCCTAACCCCATAGTTCTCCTTTAAGGAAATTACCTATATAAACTAGCCTGCCCTGCTCACTGTGCTGATGGTCTTTCAGCTGTGTGTGTTTGTTCCCTGTGCCCGTGATCCTGTTGAAGACTTTGCCTGTGACTCGGATTGTTTGGACTCCTCTTGATTGCTGCCTGCCCCTGACCTCGGCCTGTATCCTGGACTTGTTTATTGCCTCACGATGTTGTGCCTTGCTGCCCGGCTGGCTCTGATCCTCGGCTATCTTTGACTCCGTTCCTGCTTCCTGAATTGGCTGATCCGTTCCTGGACTTTCCTGCACCTGTGCCTGATCCCACCTGTGGCACTCGTGCTCCTTGCTGTCCTTTCACACCCTGTACTCACCTCCAGGGGGAGTAGGACGCGAGAAGTAGACTGTGCGATTCGTTTCGTTCTGAATCAAAATTAGGACGAAATTTCGGAGATTCGGAAGTATCCGAATTACAGCTAAAACGAATGCAAACTAATCCGAATTTCTGATTTCCCCAAATTTGTTAGCGGTACTCTGGACGAAATTTCGTTGCAGTAAAATGACATTAGAAAAAAAAAAGACATTTTTTTTTTTTTTTTTAGTCTGCAGAAGATGAAAAAAAAAAAAAATCTCATGCTTTTTTTTTTTTCATCTTCTGCAGACTAAAAAAAACAAAAGTTTTTTTTCCCCCCTTCAAATGTCACTTTGCTGCCACGAACGAACGAAAACGAAAAAGAAACGAAACCGAAACTAACTTTCGACCGGAATACCGCTAACGAATTTCATCCAAATCCCAAAACTAATTCAATTTCAGACCCGAATCCGAAAAACAAATAAATGCAAAACTAAACTAAACTAATTTTTTGCTGGTGCACATGTCTAGCAAGAAGTAAGAGAAGCCTCCACAACTATCGGTCTCTCACCAGGTACGCGATAAGCGGTCTTGAAATAACTGGACACTTTACACTGCAGCAGCCAGAAGTTAAAAATCCCAGTCAGTACCACAGATAGTTGACTAGCGCACACCTTGAATACCCTCCTTGGAATACAGTCTTGTCCTGATGTCCCCTGACATGTCCCCAGTCTCTCACCGTCTTTTGCAGCATGTCTCCACTCCAATCTCCAACCAAACCTGCAACATGTCTGCAGTCTCGGAGCATGATTTCTTTCTAGCATGTCTGCAGTGCTTGACAAAACTCGTTAACATTACATATACAGGACATTATGTGCAGCCCTTATGTCATGTCAGGCCCTCTATGCGTCTTACATTGGCAACCACTGCTCTGGAGTCTTTGTTGTGATCTTCCAGGATCTTTGAAAATTAATAACTTCACATCAGGGGCGTAACTAGAAATCACAGGGTCCCATAGCAAAATTTTGTATGGGGCCCCGTGATCGCTAGTCATGCCACTTGCAGAGCCCCAGCGGAGAGTGACCCTGCAGAGCCCACCATAGACTCTCTATTGTGGGCTCTGCAGGGTCTGAGATCTCTTACCTGTCGGCGCCTCTGTGGTCCCCGGGCCCCGACTCCTGCCTTCTCTTACATCACTGGCCTCACCTGCTCTTAGGTCGCTGGCCAGTCATGTAAGAGGAG
>NW_017306999.1:101239-118092 GCF_000935625.1 Nanorana parkeri
ATTCCGACACCCGCCCTCAGCTGCCGCAGCGGCTGGCTGTCACTGACACAGCTCCGCAGCGGCTATGAGGGGAAATGCGCCGTGGCCGCTGCTGAGCTGTGTCAGTGACAGCCAGCACCCCCACATGCCATAGCGACCCAGGCGGCCCTGACCAGGCCCCCCTGTGCCCGGTCCCCATAGCGGCCTCCTGGGTCGCTATGGCGATTGTTACTCCACTGCTTCACATTAAAAGCATCTACAGAGGTCAGTGATAAATTGTTTTAACAGTATTTTACTGCTTGTTAAAATGATGTAAATAGTTTGATGTTCATAGTCTGGACGTAGGTGCACTTTAAAGGACTGTAGACCCGTGACTTGGCTACAGACATTCAAATATTTGAATATTCATAACAAGCAGTAAATGTACTTTAAACAAAACATCACTGACCTTTGTAGCTTCAGGAACAATGGAGTAATTCATTAATTGATCTGTCTGCTGCAAATACTTTGAATGATGGGTCAGGTGGAATGTTATAAACTGTCAGTACACCCAAGAGTAAATGGCTCACATAGAGCTTGAGCCTTGAAGGGCATAAAGCCACCCAATGACAGTTAAATCTGGTGCATTAGGGGGCACCTTAACACCGCCTGCATTGGGTTGTGATGATCTAAATTGTGATGGATTGTGCTGAAGTCGGTATCAAATGAAAAATGCACACTGTAGGACTGCTGTCCAAAGGCTCTTTGAACCCTATAAGCAGAGGGAGTAGGACTGCATGTTGCAGTTGGGGCTTGAAAGGTCTCCTAAAATGGTAATATACAACTACCCTTGAAGAATCTGGGGTCTCCAGCAGTGCATTCTCCCCTACCATGCAGTTGTTCCTGGCTCTCTTCTCACCCACCCTGAAGTTTAGATGTTCCTGTCTACATTAATGTATTGTCTAAGCCTCGTAGATGTTCCATAATACAAAATAGATAAAAAAAGTATCCACAGGAAGGGTACAGATCCTCCTGTATTAATATCCATGAGAGGTGGGCACTCATTGGCTGTCCCACAATACAGCAGAGTCACACTCCACCCATGGTACAGTCAATGCCAGACCCCTGGAATTAACCAGATAAATGCCAACTATAATCCAGCCAGGTTGACTACAGCCCTGGCAATCACTAAATGTCTAGTAGTCATATCACAAAAGGCGATGGGGGGGCTACATGTATAAATAAAGAGTGATGTTTTATCTGATCTATAGATTATGATTTATGGGTCAATGGTAAAACCCCACTTTGCCTTTATCTTTGGATTCCTTGTAGATATTGAGCGTGTGGTACCCTAACCCTGGACTTTGGTTCAACATTTTTAGATGAATTTGTTTGGTCCATACAGTTGAAAAATATTCCTGCACTTAAATCAGATTCCATATCGCCTCCGACCAAAGATTTTAAGTAATAAAATCACATGATACAAAGGTGTAGAGATTGTACACAAGGGTTTTATCATTCTGGTGGGCTTGGGTGGCATGATGTGATGTCTGAATACCAAAAAAAGAAGCCGATAGGCCAGATGTTACCAATCTGGTCCTCAAGCCATGCTTCATGGATATCTTCAGAGGTAGCTAAGTTGTATTGATTATTCTTCCTAGGTATACTGTACATAAGGCTACCTGCAAAACATGTGGGTTGGTGAGACTCCATGGCAAACACTGTGTTAGGCAGTTTAAATCTCCACTTCAGGCTCACACCTTTTCCCCAAAAGACCCCTCCCCAGTGGTATGTTATGTTTTATTCTACAGTTACCCTTTTCATGTGTTTTCAGACTGGTCAAGTGACCAGGGCCGATGCTAGGATTCTTGCCCACACAGGCAAGGTGCATTTGTCAAAATGCCCCAATGTTTGCGCTATGGGTTTTTTTTCACTTACCTTCGGTGCGGGAGAGCAGCGGCGAGTCAGCGCTGGTCCGGTGGGAGGATCTCCAGGTGGGGTCCTAATGACACACTGTGTTCTATTCCTCTTCCTCGCTGGTGGGCAGCCCTCAGTGTTGCAGGGAAGGACATTGACAATATTATGTCAGTACTGCTCTCTGCATCAATGTATGTGAGTGCAGCATGCTGTGGTGAGCCCCCCTCAGAAGGTAGGTCCATGATATCCTGCACTCATAGGATGTCCTCAGTTCGGAGGAAGACTGAGGACATCTACTGGCAGAAAGACATCAGCTTTGGTTGGAAGTGAGCATTGCACCCAGAGCTCATTTTTAAATTTTTCCCTTTACACCTCCTGGAGCACCAATTAAAAAAAAAATTGCTTGCAGTTAGGATTTAATTCGGCAGCATCTACAAAAACCTGAAAAACAAGTTTGGGCAAAAAGAGCCCTTGGGGTTGGACACTCACCTTGACATGGTGGGCGTGCTCTTCATCGAGTCCATTTTGTAGCTGTTAATACTCATTTTCTCGGCAGATTCTGTGTCACTCCTCTGATCTCTCAGGTCCGGAGAACCAGTCGCCTTCCTGCGATACAATTCAAATGGGTGATTAAAATAAATGAAAGCCAATGAATGAAAGGGACGGGCAAGGGACAGTCATACTGGGGAGGAAAGACTAGATGATGCTGGAAATGAGGCGTGCTCTATCTGACTTGCTGCAGCTTCTAATGCACATTATGAGAAGCTCCCAGTGTGCAGTGAAATCAGAGGAAGCCATTCCAATCCAGGAGAGGAGCCGGTACAACTGTGCAAGACTGAAGGGAAGGACGGAGTTCAGCTTTAATCAGCTAATGAGCATCATGTGTACATCTGGACGGTGTTATCTACTGACGGGAAGGAGAGTTTCTGCATAGCAGGAGGCCTATAATGCGATTACCCAGAATTCCTCTGTTGCTGCTGGGGGCTCTTCTGCTCGCTTCTTGCTTTCTGCTCGTTAACCTGCTGTGAATATTCGAGGAGGGCCTGCGCTGTTGTCTCTCGTTTGTTGACTGTGGATGAGAGAAGCTCTTTATAAAGGATTTTTTTTAATCAAAATTTTAAACCAAAATTACCATAAATACTGTATCATGAGTATACGGCTACGGCCTCATTCATAGAAACTACAGCTTACAAACTGTAGTATATTAAAAAGTGCAAAAAAGTTAGCAAAAGGTTCATTTAGCTACACAAACTTAAAGTGACAGTAAACCCAGAAGTTAAATCTTAAAAATACATTCAGAACCTTAAATATTAGCAAAAATGTATCTTATTTGTGTATCACTCGGCTGTAGATCCTCCAATCATCTCTGAATTGGTGCCGACACTGTCCTTCCTTCTGGAGGGGGGGCTACTTGTGCTCCCCATGGTCCCTGTGTGTGTTGTAAAGTAGTCACCGCTCCGAGCTCGTTCCCGGGATGGACTACAATCTCAATACAAATGAATAAAATAAACATGGGATTGTAGTCCATCCCAGGAGTGAGCTTGGAACGTTGACTACTTTACAACACACACAGGGACCATGGGGAACACAAGTAGCCCCCCTCCAGAAGGAAGGACAGTGTCAGCACCAATTCAGAGATGTGTTGTAGAGTAGTCACCGCTCCAAGCTCACTCCCAGGATGGATTACAATCTCATGCTTAGGTAGACCATTTGTATTAAGATTGTAATCCATCCGCAGAGTGGACCCAGAGACTAATCTGTGGCTCCATCTTCTTGATCACAGTACAGCTAGAGTAACCAGGAAGTAAAGCAAATGTCTGGATGCCTCCTCCATCATGCCGCCATGATGGAGGAGGCATCCAATGTGAGAGAACCCCAAGAGACCATATCCTGCACCCCAAACTCTGAGGATTCGGGGGGAGGCTTCTCTTATAAGGTGCATTTAGCAACCTGAACAAAAGGGAACTTTGCATCAGGAGAGGCTGAACCTGCGTGGCAGGCCAGAAGAAACCGGCAAGGTGAGGGTAAAAATCAAACATATCCTTTAGCAATAGCATAACCGGCTTGACTTGAGAAAAAAAAAAAATTTATTTCAATCAAAAGTACCAAAGCTGTAATAGATCTGTTGTTAAAGGGAAATTCCACCTTTTGCAAATAAATAAAACACGCCCTGCTTAATAAAAGAAAAAATGCGCATTTATGATTTTTTTTGCATAGGAGCCAGTAAAGCATTGCAACCGCCATCAGTAGATTGTTAGGTTCAGGAGGTTCAATGCTCCGGCTCCTGCAGACTGTTCCTCCCGTCCTTGTCTCTACTGAAGTATGGCCATGCAGTAACATGGATGAGAGGAAGGGTCAATGGGCTACATTGCGGTGACACCACTGCACTTGAATTCCAGTAAAACTACAAGTCACTCTGCCATAGTGGCTGTGAAACAATCTGTGAATAGATGACGCGGCTGCGCTTGGCTCCACCAAATTCAACAAGGTAAACCCGCTTGCGGGAAGGAAGAACCCATGCGATTCAGGTAAGTGGGGGTAGGGGGGGGGGGGGGGGTATTGCAATTTGACCATGTTTAATCTTACACCCTAAATATGAGTGGGACATGGAACATGGTCAGAAAGGTAAACTTATCCTTTATAGAAGAACTCCAGGTAAAAATGTTATTAACCCTTGCAGTGGGGCTACCCACCCCCTCACTGCAAGGGTTCAGTGCTTGTTTTTTCCTAGGGTCAAGGTAATCATTCTCGGAGCCGGCTTGTTTTTAGACCCGTCTCTGGAGCCTCTCTCCCCCACTCCGCTGCAGCAGTCTACGGTCCCTGAGTCACCACGTTCTATACACATAGACGCCAAAGGGCATAACATCACTGCAGCATAGAAGGAGACAGGCTGGAGGGAGCACTGTCACATTTGGGCCGATTCGGAGGTTCGGGTGAATAGAACTAATTTTTGACCCTAGGCGCTACCCCAGCACTGCAAGTTAATCAAATTTTTACTCAGAGTTTTTCTTTAACTAACTGAAGCTAGATATGCCAGTAAACGAATGACACACTAGGGACACAGTTGTTGCTGTCTGCAGCCTTCGGTTGTCCTCATCAGCACTGACCAATCTTGATGACATACTTCTTTTTTCCAGCAGCATAATAAAATGGTACAGATATGAGCATTTCAATGATTTGGCTGTAAAAACCTTCGGTCAAGTATGGGTGGGGGGTTGCTGACCGATTTTGGAGAGGCCATAATCTATAATAAGCTGGGCACAAGAAACACACATGGAATAAGAGGTCTTCACTGAGGGTGTGTGACAACATGAAAACCTGGATTCTGCAGCCCTCTGCCCTTTTATTTCAGGAAAGGTTAACATGTTCAGGAACGGACTGGAGAATTACATAGGTGAAGAAGAAGCTTCTTTAATTAGCTGCTCACCTGGTCCCGGAGGCTTGCGGCGCAGCGAGATCCTCACTAAATCGCTGCCGAGTCTGTTGGCGAACCGATTCACCTTCTGGTCATAAAACCAATCTCCGGTGGATTTCTTCAGTTCCCTGAGGAAGAAGGAAGCTGTTCAGAAGAATATCTTCATGTAAATCGGCCGCCTGCCTCTCAATAGACACAATACTTAAATATTTATTTCCACGCTGTGCAGACATTTCCCTGCATGCTGGAATAATATTGAAACTAGGGAAGCACTGATACCGTTTTTTTCGGTATCGAGTACGAGTAGCGATACTTTGCTTTCGGTACTCGCCGATACCGGTGCTTCCGCTGACATGGAGCAGGCTTCCCGGGCAATCAGGAAGCTGGGCGGTGGGTAATAGACATGTGCGATTCGATTCGTTTCTAATTGAAATTCGGCCGCAATTTCGGAAATTCTGAGATTTGGATTATCCGAATTCCGAATTACAGGTATAGCGAATGCAAACGAATCCAAATTTCCAATTCGTTTTTTTTTTGGACGAACTTTCGTTGCAGCAAAGTGACATTTGAGAACAAAAAAACTTTTTTTCCCTCTTAAATGCCACTTTGCTGCAACAAACAAAACTAAACGAAAACAAAAGTTCATACTTTCGTCCGAATCCGAATTCCGAAACGAATTGACTTTCGGACCCGAATTCCGAAAAACTAAATAAAGCTAAATATGAATCAAAACGAAACGAAACTAAACAATTTTTTTGCTGGTGCACAAATCTAGTGGGTAATGACATGCTGCCCGGCTTCCTGATTGCCCGTAAAAGCTGGCTCCATGTTGTTTGCCCGGCTTGAATGTGATTGGCCCGGGAAACTGGCTTCCCAGCCGATCAGCATCGAGCCGGCTTACTGGGCAATCAGGACGCTGGGCGGCGAGTAATGGGAAGCCGGCTTCCTGGCCAATCAGATAGAAGCCGGTTGTTCTGCCTGCTCGATGCTGATTGGCCAGGAAGCCGGCTTCCCGGCCAATCAGCATAGAGCCGGCTTATAGGCCAATCAGGAAGCCAGGTAATTACTCACCGCCCAGCTTCCTGATCGGACGGGAAGCTGGCTCCATATTCCCCTATAGCACTGCCGGTCAGAGGAAATCTTCCTTTGACCGGAATTTCTGGTATCGGTGAAGGTATCGGAGCATTTGGGCGAGTACGAGTACTCGCCCAAATACTCGGTATCGGCACCAATACCAATACTAGTATCCCTAATTGAACTTTTTACACCAAAAAAAAAAAAAAATTGTAACTCACGCTTCCTTGATGCAGACTTTGCACTTCCAGCCCCCGGTAATGGTGTCCATCCTGCAGTCCTTGCACACGAGGTGGCTACAGCTCCGGCAGGTGTTCGTCTTGGGGAGCACCCTGCCCACGTTCTGCTGGCAGCGTGCGCAGGTCCTGTCGCCGTACCGCTGGCTCCCCCTCTTTGCTCCTTTCCTCCGTATTTCAAGCAGTTCATTTTTCAGGCGCCTATTAAAAGAGAGAACAGGTAGGTGAAAATCCCAGAAGTCCTGAAAGCATCTTTTCCACAATTGCCGATACCAGGAAGGGGCGCGATTCGCAGCCACTAAGGCCAGAATGGAGGCAAGGGCATCATAGGCTGGAGCATAGGGCAACAATATTTTATGGTGACAGCAGGCTGTGGTTAATTACCTTGAAGGGAACATATAATGGTATTTTATACGTAGCCCCATCACCTTTAGTGGAGTGGCTACTAGATACTTAGTGATTGCCAGAGCTGTAGTCAGCCCGGCTGAATTATAGTTGGTATTTATTTGAGTAATTCCAGGTGTTCTGACATTGATTGTACCTACCTGGGTGGAGTGTGACCTGCTATAGTGTGGCACAGCCAATGAGGGGCACTGTGAGTGTGTGTGCAGTTCACCAGTTGCATTCAGGGTAAGTTCTTATATACTCGAGGGAATTGCCATGTGCTCAGTTCGGGACCAGCCATGGATCAGTCCAGGTTGGGGTGCTGTCCTGAGGCCTAGGGGTAGGGATGCTGGAGTGCGGGAAGTGGTATATATGGTCTAAATGCCACATTGGCTATATACAGTATATCTACTGGAGTGTTCTTTAATTGGGTTAGAGGAGAAGCAGCAGAAAAGGTGGTGAGCTCCTTGTGATGGCTGCAGAGGAGGAACTAGGAATTTTGAGGAAGACCTTTCACCGCTGAAAAACTTTAAGACGTCTAAAGCTGGCCATACACCTCTAGATGATCTGCAGATTTTCTATGGTCAGATGGAAAAAGTGAAACAGATTCTTCCATCTACGCTAAACTGTGTGGATGGAGGAATCTCCCACTGGGCCAAGCTTCAGTATCTTGCTAGTCAGTCCTGCTAGCTCTCAAAATACCTGAACAGTGTCGGCATCCAATCAGGTTGTTCAGGTATTTTGACAGCCATCGGGGCCGACTAGCAAGATACTGAAGCTTGGCCCAGTGGGAGATTCCTCCATCCACACAGTGTAGCGTAGATGGAAGAATCTGTTGCACTTATTCCATCTGACCGTAGAAAATCTTCAGACAATCTATAGGTGTACGGCCAGCTTAAGAAGTAGAATCACATTCATGATGGTATGAAAATTGTTTCCTTCCCAACCTGATCCTTCTGTCTTCAGTTTTGCGTAAATCCTCATCACGTTGCAGGACTTGAAGGATGAGGTCTCGTTCTGTCTCGGAGAGGTAAGTCAAGTTCACCACTTCGGTGGTTTGTGTCATGGTGGCTGTTTGGATTTCCTCTCTAGGATGTGATGGTCTCCGCAATCATGTGACAGCCTACAACCAATGAAAGAAAGAAAATGTAAAATAATCCTATAAATGTACTGCCTGCAGGCTATGTCTATTATCCAACACATGAATTTAAATTAATTCTGGGCGGTCTGGGAGGTCTACTTTGGAGGACCAGTGAGCTTGAAACAAGGACTTTTTGTATCATACTACAACTAGTGAAATAAATATATATCTGAGCTAAGCCCGCTGTATGTCTGCTATCTTACGTTAAACAACACAATAAAAAAAAAAAGTGCATCCCTTTAAATAGATACGCAGTCAGTAGTGTCGCCGAGACCATTGATAGATTCAAGAAACTTCTGGATGATTTCTAGACGTGTGATTCGTTTCGTTCCGAATCGAAATTCGGACGAATTTTCGGAAATTCGGATGTATCCGAATTCCGAATTACAGATATAACGAATGTAAATCGTTTCGTTCGTTGGAGCAAATTGACATTAGAGAAGGAGAAAACCATTTTTCCCCCTCAAATGTCACTTTGCTGCAAACGAACGAACGAACCGAATAAGAAACGAAAATGAAACGAACGTTCGACCGAACTACCGCTACCGAATTTCGTCCGAATCCGAATTCCGAATCAACTTTCACACCCGAATCCCGAAAAACGAAATAACACAAATCCGAATTTAAAACGAAACAAAACTAAACTATTTTTTGGGCAGTGCACATGTCTAATGATTTCCTTAGTTCACGAAATATAGAAGGATACAGGAACTTCTAAGACCCAATTAATACAGAAACACACACACACACACACACACACAGTGAACTATTGGGACCTGAGTAGACATGTAAGCTGCAGAAAAATTTGGTTCGATTATTTCGGGAATTCGGATCTGAAATTCAATTTGGTTCGGGTTTCGGATTTGGATGAAATCCGAACTTTCGTTAGTTTTGGATGAGTTTACGAATATTCGTTGCGAATACCACAGAAAACCATATACAGATATTAATACTGAAGCTGAATCTCCCAGACCCTAATGGTATTCAGGAGCTCCCAAATGGCATTCGGTTCTGGGAGCCATATAAATATATATCCAAAGCTGAGGCTCCCAGACCCTAATGGTATTCAAGAGCTCCCAAATGCAATTTGGAAATTCGGATCCCAAATGCCATTCGGGTCTGGGAGCCTCAGCTTTAGTATTATATGTATATACTGTATATGGCTCCCAAGTTGCCATAATGAAAATTCGTGTTCAGACCCATTCGGAGGCATTAAACCGAAAAACACATCTGATTGGCCAGAAAAGTCACATGTCCGATTCAGTTTAGTTATTGAACGAAATTCGTACGGGATCCAGAATTCAGAAACGGAAATTTGGATTCGGACACATTCGGATGCATTGGGATTCGGAAATTCGGATGTGTCCAAATGTAGAAAAATGTGTACGTATGTCTAGACCCAAGTCTCTATGCAACCTTAGCTACTATGCATATGCAACTATATGCAGTTGTCCAAACGCAAAATTGCATTTCAAAGTTGTGAATTTTTTAAAAAAAAGCCACCCAAAATTCAGATTTGACACAGCTGGCAGCTAGAATGCAAAAATTTAAACGATTTCTAAATTTTTCAGCCTGCTCCACCACACTGCGCCGACCCAAATCACTTTTAAATCTGACCGTGTGCCGTCTGTGGTCTGTGTGATAAAGCTCGGCCTTGCTTGTCTCTCCCGTGATGAAATGCAAACATTCCGAGCGGTTATTTCTGGAGATCTGCACTGAGGTTAAGAGTTGATGTTGCCCAGACGTTTGTGCGCGCTCAAATTCCTGCAAGCTTTATGGAACAACCTGTTATCTGTGCGGAGTCTTGAAGTTGAATTAGAAGGTGTGGACCAAACCAGGTGTGGTAACCTCACACACCCGAAAAGAGGATTGATTCTGCTTCACCCAGGATTTACAAACACCAGATAAAAATAAAATCAGATTCTATAAGGGCCTCTGAGAAAAAAAATGCGCATGTCCCTTTTTTGTAAGCCAAGGCTGCAAAACATATTAGTGTGTGTCGCTATGCATTGCGGCACACTAATGCAGATGCGCTGCCTTAGGGCCTTGGGGTACCATTCAAAATGAATAGCACAGAAATGTATGGTATGTGCCCCAACGCACATTTTGGTAATGTGGAGTGGTGGTTCTAGACCCTGGTACCCAGGGCACGTGCCCCAGGTCTTCTACTGAGGGCCCCAGGTCTTCTATTGAGTACTTCAGGTCTTAAAATGGAGTTCCAAGTCTTCTTTTATCTTCTAAGCAATTCCCCAGGCCTTCTACCGAGTCGCCCAGGCCTTCTACCGAGTCCCCCAGGCCTTCTACCGAGTGCCCAAGGCCTTCTACCGAGTGCCCAAGGCCTTCTACCGAGTGCCCAAGGCCTTCTACCGAGTGCCCCAGGCCTTCTACTGAGTGCCCCAGGCCTTCTAGATGCATATACTAAAACTATATTCGGGCATACATTCATTTGTTTACAGAACACGACAGCGGCCAATATGGCCGCCAGCGTGTTCTGCGCATGCCTGCCGCCATCTTCTTGATGATTTAGAAGCTATGCTTTGAATTCTGCTCCATAAACAAGTCCTTACAAGTCCCCTCCGAACACTGTGGCCCCCCTTCTCTCTACTCCATTCTGAGCTCTGCTATACAGGGACTGCAGGAGGCTAACACCAAGTCAAATTCAGATGCTTACTACTGCTTGCATGTAACCCCCGGAAGCTGAGGTACTTCAACATATATGCAGTCATACAATGCTGTACCAAAATGAATTTTATATAATGTTTTTTGCAACAGAGCTTTCTTTTGGTGGTATTTAATCACCATGGGGGGATTATTTTTTAATATACAAATAAAAAGCACTGAAATAAAAAAAATTAAATAGTTTCATTCCTTATGTTATGAAACATTTATTATTACTAGACATGTGCAAAACCAAAAAAAAAATTGTTTTCAGCCAAAGCAAATGAAAACGAAAAACGTTTTCATTTGTTTCGCCAAAGGAAACACATTTTTATGTTGTTTTTGTTGTCGGATTCGGAGGCAACGAGGCTCCAAATCCGAAACAGCACACTGAAACCGCAGAACGAGCGGCGGCAATTTCGGCCGCCACTGTGTGTTCTGCGCATGCGCACAGCCATGTTGGAGTAAATCTAGGTATACACCAAGATGGCAGCGCCCGCATGTTCAAGCGCCTCCATCTTGGTGTATACCTAGATCTACTCCAAAATGGCGCTGCGCATGCACAGAACGTGCCGGTGGGCGATCTGGCCGCCGCACGTTCAGCGCGTGACATCACACGCTCTGCCTCCAAGATGTCGGCGGGCATGTTCTGAAAACAAATTAATGTATGCCCGTATGTTATTGTTTTAGTGTATTTGGTCATATATTACATTTAGGGCTGGTAATTATTAAAATTTTCGCGTTCGATTAATCAAAACATTTTTTAATCGATTCATTTCAATCAATTATAATGCACATACAGATCCAACTACATTGGCCTATACACATACAGCACAGCAATGAAGTAATAAAATGAACCAGGATCACAGTAATCCAGCACGTTATTAATCTCACGTGCCCCACTCAATATGGCCGCCGCTTGAGTGGGGCAACTCAGAATAATAACGTGCTGGATTAGTGTGATCCTAGTTCATTTTATTACTTCATTGCTGTGCTGTATGTGTATAGGCCAATGCCTTGGCTGGCGCTCGTGCAGAACAAGTACTCACCGGCCCAAGTGGCTCCATCGGCTAACGAAGGGAAGGGGGGAGGAGTCCGGTGACGTCACGGACATCGACGTCACCAGACTCCCCTTTCCCTTCGTTAGCCGACGGAGCCACTTGGGGAAGGGGGGAGGAGTCCGGTAACGTCGATGTCCGTGACGTCACCGGATCTCCGACGGAACTCCCGGAAGACGGTGGACAGGCGGGTACCGATCAAAAAAAGTTTAATAAATCAAAAAAATTGACAATTAATCGAGGAATTAAATCATTAATTTTCGCAGCACCTAATTAAATTTGTTATTTCGGATTCGGACGAACCCCCGAATCAACTGATTTTGGTTGATTTGCAGGTTCATCCGAATGCACAAGTCTAATAATTACCCAATTTTTTGGTAAAATATAAAAGGGTCACGTCGGGTAAATAGACACCAAAAACATGTCAAGCCTTAGAATTACGTGTGCAAAAAACGACCTGAAATACCTGAAAACACTTTAAAAGCTTTTACCGCTCATTGATTTAGTGTTATTGATGGCCCCTAACAGGTGATTGATGGCCCCTAACAAGCCCCCTATGTGATAGCTAATATACAGTGACAGGTCCTCTTTATGGAGACCCCTAATGTCACCTAGGAATCCCAGAAGAAGCTGATGAGGCAGATCTGCTTCACCAGCTTCGTCTCTGGCTACAGCAGTCACTTCCGCATTGAGAGATCGGAAGGGAGATCAGCAGGTGGAAGTGTGCGCTTGTATGTAAACAGTCACCGCTGGCTGTAAACGATGTTCATTACCAGATCCCATTTGCACATAGAGACCCGCTACTAGGCAGCTGCCATCCAGCCGCATAATTACAATGGCAGGCAGTTAAACACGCCCCCATATTCTTCATTACAGAACGGCATCATGTGTGCCCTTTATAGCTGCCTGCATACGTGCACTGTGGCTCCATTCATTCCTACTCATGGCAGCCCCCAACCATCCAGCAGACTGCCTATAACAGGGGTGGCAAACTCCGGCCCTCCAGCTGTTGTGGAACTACAAGTCCCTTGAGGCTTTGCAAGATTCTCACAGCCACGGGCACGACTCGCAGAGGCAGATGCATCATGGGGTTTGTAGTTTCACCACAGCTGGAGGGCCTGAGTTTGCCACCCCTGGTCTATAAGAATGAATGAGGCCGCAGTGTACACTGGTAGAGGCCAGCATGGTTTTGATGCAAATGCAGTGTGTGCTTTAAAGTGAAGTTGTCCTTCAAATGTTAGCGTGAGGTTATGGGTTAGATACGGAATCACATTTGTTAATACAATAAATTTGTTTTTTTAATCCGCCCCCCATAATGCTGAAAACAACACCTCCAGGCTTTTGAAGCTGACAACACCCAATTATATCATACCCCTTGCCTTCTCTCTGCAGTGGAATAGCTGCCTCTCTATACCCTTGGGCATGTAGGGTAAAAAAACAAACATCCTCTCTATCCGAGAGCCAGACACTTGTATGGCGAGTCTTTCTCACTATAAGATCCTGCTTAGAAATACTTTTCGTCTTTCGTTGAAGACAAAACAAAACAAGAGTGACGCGGCTATTCCATGAATACAAAAGGTGATTAACCCGGCTCCGCCTAACCAGTGAGACTTGCCAAGGGAGGAACCTCAACACCACCTGGAGACAGGAATTTCTGCAGAAATCAGCAGTCACGTAACAGTCATACAACAGACTGAACACACAATGATGCAAAAGGTATCTACGTTTAGAATGTTTCATTAATACATTTTTTATGTGTTGCAAATATAGCGAGGAGTCCATTGTAGAAAACAACAACAAAAAAACAAAAAGTAACACAAACACCAAAACGGCTACTATTGTGTTTTGCAGCCTAAAGTAGGTTTGTTTATAAACAGTTTTTCTAAAACATTATGGAAAGATGAATGCTTGTCAAAACACATTACCTGACCTGTAAATCATGGCATGGTCGTATTCATGGTTGTGGTGTTTATGCCCCCACATTGGTGGTCAGTGGATGGAAAAAATGCCCTGGCATCAGTGGTCAGTGAGAGGAAGAATGCTCCAGCATCAGTGGTCGGAAGAATGTACCCGTGTCAGTGGGAGGAACAATGCTCCTTCATCAGTGATCAGTGGGAGGAAGAATGCTCCAGCATCAGTGGGAGGTAGAATGTTTCAACACCAGTGGTCAGTGGGAGGAAGAATGCCTAGTGCCAGTGGTGGATGGAAGGAGAAATGTCCTAGTGTCAATGATCAGTGGGAGGAGGAATGGTCAGGTGTCAGTTGTCAGTGGAAGGAAGAATGCCCTGATGTCAGTGGGAGGAAAAATACTGCGTCATCAGTGGTCAGTGAGAGATAGAATGTTTCAGCATCAGTGGGAGGAAGAATTCCTGGAGGTAGTGGTGGATGGAAGGAGAAATGCCCCAGTGTCAGTGGGAGGAAGAATGTCCCAGTGTCAGTGGTCTGTGCAAAGAAGAACTGCCCGTGTCAGTGGTCCATGAGAAGAAGAATGTCCCAGTGTCCGTGTTCAAAAGAGGGAAGAAAGCCCTGGTGTCAGTGATCAATGGGAGGAAGAATGCCCTTGTGTCAGTGGTCCCTATGAGCAAAAATGTCCAGACCTCATTGGTTAGCGGGAGGAAGAATGCCTTGGCACTAGTGGTCAGTGAGGAACAATGTGAGGAACAATGCCCTGTCCTTGGTAGTCAGTATATACATCTTATAACATCACACCACAGCACCCTTCTTCAATGTATCTTTGTAACTTTATTCCAATTTTATTCCAATTCACTGAAATTGAAGTGAATCTCCTTTCCACTAGCACCCATCACAAAGGAAATCCAACCCCAGGGGTTGTGGTGGATTGTCATATACACATACACACACAAGACACCCTGTGACGGACTCCCTGATACCACGACTAGATATCTCCGACTAGATATCTCCATCTTAAAGGATAACTATGAGGCGAGTGCTTTTCACTCACCTCATAGTTCTAGCCGACCTGGGACAATGAAACTGTCAAAGGTCGGCTCAGTAGATCGAGAAGTGAGAGAACACATATCGGCGTTCGCTCACCTCTCGATCCTGTCACAGCTCTCTGTCGCGACAGGGGAGGGGCTGGATTCCTCCCGCTCCGATCTGCCAGCGCTGACTGGCGGATCGGACGGGGGAGGAGGCGGGAACAGCTGGCTCTGCCTCTAGATAGGCAGAGCCAGCTGTCACTCACGCAGCTGGGCGGATCCAGACATAATTGTCGGGATCCACTTCAGCTGCGGCGTCTCAGTATACCGCGAGCAGTAGCTCGCGATATACGGAGCATAGGGTGACAGGAGGACGCTAGTTTCTGTCCTCCCGTTACCCTAAGGAGAACTATGGGGGAAAGCTTTAACCCCATAGTTCTCCTTTAAGCCTGTTCCCTGGGTGCTGGAACCAGAAGCAAGTGAATATAGCATGGACTTACCCCAAGAATCAGACAACACTGACTTTGGAGTGAAAACTGAACAACAATGAACTGGTTTATTGAAGAAAGCACACACAGTTTATACCTCACAGAATCAGATAAGAGTTCAGTGTGTTACATTGAACAGTTCCCACCCCCACACTGCCAGGTTTCTGCATTAGGATTCCCTAAACACAGACATTCTTTGAACCTAATGAATGTCCTTAATCAGATGAGAGCTTGATCACATCATCCCAAACAATGGCCACTCCAGACAGCCTGCTGCCTTCACAGAAATACATTTAGCAGAGATGGTATCAAAACAAGATGGAAGTCCGGATGGTCCATCACATGCCCTACCATCAGACCTCAGACCAGTAGCAACCATCCCTCCAGACCTCTGACCAGCATGGTGCCACACAGGTTCTGTGTCATGTGATACTGTTAACACATGACCAGAAAGAGAAAGTGGGAGGTATATAATTGGCACATGGTGTCCAAGCACTCATCAAGCACCTGACCCCGGGACATGGGATGGGTCTGCAGGACATGTCGGAATTTTGTTTAACTTCCTGGACAGTCTGGTGGACTTGGGAGGTAAGAAACTCTCTGTAATCTACCAATAAACATACAGGAACCTCTCCAGACAATCCTTATTTTTTCTACTCATCAAGAGGGGCAACAGAGAAGAATGAAGAGCAGGGACAATCAGGAGCTATAAAACATGTCTCACCACTGCCAGATTTAAAGAGGAACTTCACCCATATCTATGAAATGACAACAAAGACACCTTGAGAAATGTTTAGTAATGAAAAATCTACAAACACATACTTCTACACTGTTTGTATTCTTTGCATACCTTATTTCTCTGTTCCTCCCCATTCTTCTCACAGCGGCCATTTTTACTAAGGGCAGATGAATCCATCTCCCTTTACTTCCTGGAGCACTGGCACGTGTGACTAGGACATGTGCACATCATCTCAGGGGAGGAAAATGCTTTTCCCTGAGATCTCCTGAGATTACAGATGAGATTTCCCAGCAATGCTCTGCTGATGTAACCTTCCCAGGATGCAACGCTTGGGCACATGACATCACTATTGCCCAAGAGGACCAGGAAGTGGAAAAATAGAAATTGTAAGTAACAGCAAAATATGTTTAACTAATGAATGTGAGATGATTTCATATCTGCATGAAGAGCTGCACGTTGAGGAGATTTTTAGTGAAAAGGGGGTAAAGGTCCACTTTGAGCATTCATTGGAAGTGTGAATCTGGTGAGTAGGAGGAAGTTATACACAGACTTTGGTAAGAAGTCCCGCTCACCGCACATGTAAAATATAATTGGGGTGAATTTGGGATAACTACGTTAGCAGTTCACGGATTGGTTTTGCTTGGAGTTATCTTTTACATCTGACCTTCCTCAACCTTTCACCTACAATTATGCTGATCGAGACCCCCCAGGAATGAGGCTAAACCAGCTCAAGACCTGAACACTTATCTTAATTAGTTGAGCAAGGAGCAAACATCTGGACCGGCAGGTCTGACAAGGACACAAAAAATGTTTTTGCAAAATTTAGGTTTATGTAATGTGCATCCT
>NW_017306999.1:118153-138964 GCF_000935625.1 Nanorana parkeri
TATTTATTTTTAATAAAAAAAAAAAAATTAAAACTAACCCTGCCGCCCCTGCCATCTGGTTGCCATTCTCCATTGATGGAGGGGGTGTGTGTTTGGGGGGGTTGGCAGGGAGGGGGGCGCATTGCAGAATCTGGCCATGGGGCAGCAGGGAGAGTAAATCCGGCCCTGGATGCAGGCAAAACATCAACAACGACGTTGACGGAATGCATATATTTCCGAAATGCAGATATGATGAAGTCACCTCCGTACAATAAAAATTGATGAAATGTATTATTCTGGGTTTATAATTGTATCCCTCGGGCCGGGGTTGTTATGTACGACCTGCAGAGTGACTCCCAGCACCAGGAATGTTGCAGCATTTCATAGCTCTGTGATAATCATCTGAATGTGATTTATTGTCTGCAATGCTGATCTGCCCATCATCAGTCATCAAGGAGCGGACTCGCTGTATGCGGATTATGTAACCATTGCCTGCAGCCCTCACTTTACACAGGACTCATCTCTAGAAGTATGAGGACAGTCATTGACAGCAATAATACAATACAAGGGATGCACACACTGTGGGGCTGAGGTATAAAGGCTTCGCCCCGGCGTATGGCTGAGCGAATGGCATTCATGTGGCAGTAAAGCCTTTAGATCCTTAGTTCTCAACTGGTGGGTCATGACCCAAAAGTGGGTCGTGACCCCATTTTCAGTGTGTCGCCGCATGCCTTCCACTTTTCTAGGTGAGAGGCTCCTCAGCCTCCCCCTAGGGCAGCGCTGTCGGTTATCACGCCGAGCAGCCATTCAAAATATGCTGCCCGGCGCCGAGTGTCAGCATGAGGTGGGATGAGATGGGGCTATGGCTGCGAGGGAGCTCCATCTATACATGCATTGCTTACAGCTCCCTCGCGTGTCCTCTAGCGGTGCCGTGGTGACATCACATTCTGGCTCCCGGCACCTCTACAGGGTGCCGGGAGCCAGAATGCTTGTACAAGGGAGCTGTACAAGCAATGCACATATGGATGGAGCTTCGTCACGTCACAGCAGCCCACAGGCTGAGGACCCACTCCAGTTCTCATAAAGGTTGGGAGACTTTTAAAAACATTTTTTAGAGTGTGTATGTGTGTCAGATTGTGTCTGTGAGAGTGTGTCAGATTGTGTCTGTGTTTTTGAGGGCCCATTCACACTAGTACAGCGCATTAAACGCATCTTACCATGCAATTACTGCACTGTACCACCTAAATCGCACCTACCGTGCACTCTGGTGTGGGAGGTGTGTTGCGTTGCCATTCATTTGAATGGTACTCCAGCTGCACCTCCCACCCACAGCGCCGTACGCCCGCACCGGAATGGGCAGTACCCTAATGCCGTGCGTTCGAGTGCGGTGCGACTTGGGTCGCAAATTAATGACCAGGGACAAATGTGAGTTCTGAGGTTACACAGGTTGAGAACCACTGCTTTAGATGGTGCCAAAGAGCATGGGGTTGTCTTGTGCTCCTCAGTGCCTCTTATTGGCTGTCATGTGTTGTGAACGGTATTCCCCCAGAGGCGCATCTACCAAAAAATTGTGCCCTCGTCATCCAGTGACGTCAGTGGTTGCTAGGAGCTGAAAGGGACGCCGGCCAGAGCATCCCAGGTTACTAAGAGTCAGGCAGGGAAATGTGTAAGGGCCATACACATCTCCCCGCTCGCCCAGCTCTTGGCAACCTGTGACGCTCTGACCGGCGTCCCACTTAACTCCTAGCAACCAGTGACATGGTTGCCAGGAGCCATGCAGAATGTCGGCCAGAGCGTCCAACCCGTTTACACATCTCCCCATCTACACATGTGGTTAGGAGACGAGTAAGCAGATGTGTATGGCTCTTATACATCTCCCCACCTGGCCGTTAGCAACCTTAGGTGCTCTGGCCGACGTCCCAGGTTGTGATATGGTTGCTAAGAGCTGAGCAGGACGCTGGCTGGAGTGTCCATGGCTACTACAAGCCAGATGGGGAAATGTGTAGGATAGGGTTGTGGGGAGAGAAAAAAAAGTCACCTTTCTCCGTGGGTCAGCAAACTTTTGCTGACCCATAGAGTGGTGCCTCCCCCTTCCCCTTTCAAGTGGCGCCCAAGACATGTGCCATATGGTTGATGTTTTACATCTGCCCTAAGACTATTTTAATGTTACAGCAGCATCCAGTGACTGCCAGTCATTTCGGTCTCACCCCTTCTGAAAAGTTGTAGACTCGGTCATGGATGGAAAGCCCGACAGCTGCACAAGAAAGCATACCTTATACCGCCGGCTGAACCTCCCCTCCTCTCTTTGCCGGCGTCCATCACCAAGATGGCCACCGGCAGTTAGGGCGCGTGACACCTGGCCTGCGGACGCCTGTGTTATTTACCTCCACTTTTCTTATTGCCGGTATGGCGGTGCCTCCTAATTAATTTGTCGCAGTCAAAAAGAACTAGTGTAATGTGACGCACACTTTGGAAATGGCAAGTAAATGGTCAGATGGCTTTCATGAATTTGCCGCGGGACTTTCCAATACGACTTTGCCGGGCAATGTGTATGTTTGATCTTTATTCTTTGGTGAAAATCAGTTTGAGAGTTTCATACATAGTTACATAGTTACATAGTATTTGAGGTTGAATAAAGACATTAGTCCATCAAGTCCAACCTATTAGGATCTCATTCTAGGAGTACCTGTACCCCTGTATATTACGGTATTTAAATACGACTTTAAAACTTCAGGCATTTGTGTTTTGACCGATGGAATCCAGTTCTAGAGGAGGAGAGCGCAAAAATCACACTGCATGTTGCGTGTAGTCAGCTATAAAAAGCTAAAAAAAAAAAACAAAAGTGTGAACGGGGCTTCAATGTGTGCAAATCACATCAAAAAATTGTACAAAAAAAAACGTGAAAAAGGGTTTCTAAAGCCTCTGTTTTATTTTGCATACATCTACTGCTAGCAAGTACTAGATATAGGCAAAACGTTTTTTTAGCTATAAACTTACCCGGTCTTCGCCGCGCGCTCCCGTCTGAAAATTCTAAACTGCTCGGGCGGCCGCAAACATCTTGGGACGGGCGCATGCGCAGTTCGGATTTTCGGCCGGGAGACGAGGAGAGGTAAGTCTATGGACGTGTGCACCCGCATGCAGACACCGTGGGACAGGAAGTGCCAGCAAGGACAGAGGAGTCAGCGCTGGATCGGAGACCCGCCGCACCGCTGGAGGGACAGATGAAAACGTCAGGAAAGAAGAGGAAGATCGGATTAAGAGACATCATTTAAGGTAAGTGCTTTGATTGTACGCCGCAGTCTGTTCTTCCCTATGGGAGTATGCGGCTGTACGCTCACCCAAGCTGCACATCCGTGTCGGTGCAGGTGTCCGTGCTCGGACGCAGACGAGATCCATTCTGTCTGCGTCCGAGTACAGGCACCCGCACGGATGTGCCGCTTGGGTGAGCGTAAAGCGGGATACGGTCGCGTCCTCCCATAGGCTGCTGCGTACAATCACTCGCAGCACCCGTCCTTCCCGGGAATGGCCCGATATGGCCGTGCACGCCGCACGGATCTGCGCGGCCCGACTCTAAGCTGTGTGAATGAAGCCTAAGGCTTAATCCACTTGGCTAAGGAAGAAGGCTCTTGATGGGCTGTTCTAACCTTTTCCAAGTGTCACAAAAATGAAGTAGCGAAGTGCTGCTCACTCCACACATGTGCAGTTGCAAGAGGTGCGATTTACGTCCAGTGAGGGGCCCCCCTATTACCAGAAGAGCAATTTGACAACCGGTGGACCATCATAGGCCTGGATGTTCTTCTGCACAAAGTGACCATGTCATTCGCAGCTTTCCAGTAAGGATTTCACAGAGGGATGCTCTTACCTGCCCAGTCTGTGTACACAAACCCTTATCTTATCTCGTGCATGATGCTACTGTATATTGATGAAAAATTACTGGTTTGTGACACTTAGCTACAGCCATAAATGCATTAGGAGTCAACAAAAAAAAGAATAAATGAAATGCATTACATACTTGCTGTATATTCACAGTAAGAGAAGTAACCAGGCACAGCAACATAACATTATAATATATTAGGGCTGCGGAAATTAACGATTAATCTCTCGATTAATCGTTAAACAGTTCTTGTTCTGCACGAGCGCCAGCAAAGGCATTGGCCTATACACATACAGCACAGCAATGAAGTAAGAACTAGGATCACACTAATCCAGCACGTTATTATTCTGAGTTGCCCCACTCAAGTGGCGGCCATATTGAGTGGGGCATGTGAGATTAATAACGTGCTGGATTAGTGTGATCCTAGTTCATTTTATTACTTCATTGCTGTGCTGTATGTGTATAGGCCAATGTAGTTGGATCTGTATCTGCGTTATAATTAATCAAAATTAAATCGATTAAAACATTTTTTTATTAAATCTAACACAAAAATTGTAATAATTACCAGCCCTAAATGTAATATATGACCAAATATACTAAAACGATACATACGTGCATACATTAATTTGTTTTCAGAACATGCCTGCCGACATCTTGGAGGCAGAGCGTGTGACGTCACACGACAGTGATGTCACGTGCTGAACGTGCGGCGGCCAGATCGCCCACCGGCACGTTCTGCACATGCGCGCCGCCATTTCTAGGTATACACCAAGATGGAGGCTCTTGAACATGCGGGCACTGCCATCTTGGTGTATACCTAGATTTACTCCAACATGGCGGTGCGCATGCGCAGAACACACTGGCCGCCGCTCGTTCTGCGGTTTCAGTGTGCTGTTTCGGATTTGGAGCCTCATTGCCTCCGAATCCGACAACAAAAACAACATAAAAATGTGTTTGCTTTGGCGAAACAAAGGAAAAAAAAAAACTTCTATCCGACTCTGTGAGTGCGATCTCACATTCCACCCCACTCACAAAGTCGGATAGAAGTGACATTTCAGGACCGATCAGCTGTTTCAGGGCAGATTGGTTCTCCTGCACATGCGATTTGCGATGCCGCTCTGCCCTGGAACAGCTGGGAAAGCGCTGGAATGCTTCACCTATTGGCGGTCACACATTCCACCGCCGAAAAACTGGGCGGGATTACGTTAAAACGTGTGACCACGTCACCGGTCACACATTCTAACGTAGTCACAACCTTTAATATAACACCGCCATCAGGGGGGTATGGCCGGTACCCATGTGAGGGGCCTGGGCAGCCTCTTACATGGGTATCAACTGTTCCGGGCCAGCATGGCAGAGGTGACAGGGGAGGGGGTGGAGGAGGCTGGGCCCCAGCAGCAGCAGGTAAGAAGAGTTGGGAGGAGGTACAGGGAAAGGGACCCCGGCGACCAGACCAGCCCACCTGGGACCCTGCAGAGCCCACCATAGAGAGTCTCAGGTAGGCTTTGCAGGATCTATGGTGTGCTCTGCAGGGTCTCAGGTAAGTCCAGCACGCTACTGCAACATTACAGACCGCTGTGGGGAGGGGGGGCTGCGGGGGCCAGTGTGATCCGCTCCCGCGCCCCCCCCCCCCATCTTGGGAGGGGGGCCCAAGATAAAATCTTGCACCAGGGCCCTTTGGTTATTAGGTCCGCCACTGGTCAGAACCTACCAAAAGTGGTCCAAGGAAGAAAAACTTGTGTACCGGCAACAGGGTTATGGGTGGCCAAGACTCACTGATGCAATTGGGGAGCGAAGGCCGGCCTGTGTAGCTCAAATTGCTAAAAATGGCTGGTTCTGATAGAAAGGTGTCTGAACACACAGAGCATTGCAGTTTATTACATATGGGGCTGCATAGCCGCAGACCATTCAGGGTGCCCATGCTGACCCATGTTCACTGCCAAAAGTGCCTACAATGGGCACGTGAACATCAGAACTGGACCACGGAGCAATGGAAGAAGGTGGCCTGCTCTGATAAATCACATTTTCTATTTATATTATATGGATGGTCGGTTGCGTGTGTGTCACTTACATAGTTAGTCAGGTTGAAAAAAGTCCATCGACCTGGGGAAGAGATGGCACCAGGATGCACTATGGGAAGAAGACAAGCCGGCAGAGGCAGTGTAATACTTTGGGCAATGTTCTGCTGGGAAACCTCGGGTCCTGCCATTCATGTGGATGTTACTTTGACACGTACCACCGACCTAAACATTGTTCCTGACCAAGTACACCCCTTCATGAAAACGGTATTCCCTGATGGCAGTGGCCTCTTTCAGCAGGATAATGCGCCCTGCCACACTGCAAAAATGGTTGAAGAATGGTTTGAGGAACACAACGAGTTTCAGGTGATGACTTGGCCTCCAAATTCTCCAGATCTCAATCCAATCGATCATCTGTGGGATGTGCTGGAAAAACAAGTCCGATCCATGGAGGCCGATCACCTGGCAACTAACAGGACTTAAAGGATCTGCTAATGACGGCTTGGTGCCAGATACCACAGCATACCTTCAGAGGTCTAGTGGAGTCCATGCCTCGATGGGTCAGGGCTGTTTTGGTGGCAAAAGGGGGACCTACTCATTATAAGCCGAGTGGTCATAATGTTGTGGTTGATCAGTGTATATATACAGTATATAATCTCTCCAATGTTGCCTACTCCCCAACTAGAGCATTATATACCTACTAGGCCGTTTGGGGGTCTTCTCACATGACCCTGGGGGTAGCAGTGTGAAGCTGTCCATACAATTTTGGCCTTGCCAGCACCCCTCCATTTGACAAAAGTAATTTTTCAATCAACTTTTACTGAATGATCCGGCTGAAGATTCTTGGACCAAATAGTGACTGTAGTTGTTCGTATATTGTGACAGTGGCGGGCACCGGCTGGCAAAATACAATACCCGGCACGGGAGATCGGTCCATCCACGCGCTTTAGAATGGTAAGGAATAAAGCATTTTTTTTTCTCTTTCAACCCATGGAGCTTAATGAGAAACAAACGCTACGTTTACTGCCAACTTTAAAAGGGTTTAAAGCATTTTCTTAAAATTGGTGAAAGGGCGAAAGGGTGGCATTGGGGGGAAGGGGGCTTGGCACGTTTTCATGTTACCTGTACGAAACGTGAACATTTTGCTTTTGTGAAAATGGGAAAAAAAGGTAATTACGGGACTTGTGATCTGAGCTGCGTTACATATTGTGCCGATGTGTTCCTAATCAGAGAAGATTATCACAAGAATGTGATGGGAGTATTTTTTTTCACATCTTGTGATCTCGGAGACAAATAATTCCCCAGAATGATTATAATGATAAAGTCTTCAGCCGGCTGATCATATCTCCCGGTAGTCCGCCTGGGCCTTTCATGTTACGGTCGGCACACCGAGGTCACGTTAGACTGAGCTACTTTCCCTGCCAGGAAGATGTTTTGCAGCGTCTTTGGCAAATGCATTTTCTTTTGAAATGATTTGTTACCATGGAGACCCGAATATTGCAGAACGGCATTTTAATTGGATTTTTTTTTTTTTCCCTGGAAGGGGTTGTCCACCTGAGGCCGTGTGCACACAGGAACATTTGCCGATTTGCCTGTGTTTCACGGCAGTGCACACGTCGCCTCTAGTACATGTAAACTCAACCTGAAATTTAAAAAGTTCTGGCACAATAGAATCGGGTCTCCTTTATTAAAGTCCCAGGACTAAAGATGACCATACACTATACAAGTTGAATGTACAATCTCCTTTAGAGCCTACCACCCACTATGTAGTGCAAGAGCCTGTCTGATGGGATACAAATTGAATGCATTGTTTAGGTTTGTCCCCATATTACATAGTTTTTGGTAAATCTAAAAGGTTGCTCAATCATATTGTATAGCATGTGGCCAGAATAAGGCGCACCACACACAGGGCTGGATTTCCCACAAGGCCAACCAAGGCCAGGCCACGGGGCAGCAGGGAGTAGGAGGGGCATTTTCTTGGGGCCTAATTCGCCATGCCCCCACCTCACAATGTCCTCCCCCAGTGGAGCAGATAGGAGGAGACGTCAGAGAGAGACGTGACCCCGCATCATTCTACATAGCGCACGGCAGGGGAGGAGCAACACTTTACGATGCCGATAGCGTAGTAAACAGAACGGTGCCGTGTGTCTATCAGTTGCAGGCTCAAGGGGCAGCTGCTTTAGGCCCCACGGCAAGGATCGGGCCTGTGGCAACTGCCCCTTTTGCCCGCCCCCCGCGTTAAAGATGGCCCTGGATCTAGCAAGCAAAATTTAATAGGTGTCCTTATACTTCTTTACTCTATGCAAAGTAAAAAACAAAGCTTTGGCAGGAGTAGAGCTTTCCTTGAGAAATGTAGATTAAAGCAAATCCTAAACCCCAGTTACGTAGGTACACGACATTAGGTGAACGGGAGCCCAGGCGCTGCCAGCACCTCTGGCACCAAAAGATGTTACAGTTGGATAATAAGAGAGACAACGCTGCCCAGTTGACTGAATCAATATGTGCCAAACAAACATTACTCAGGCTGGAAACACAAGCCCGCCTGCCAAGTTATTTCCTGTATTGTATTGTTTCCTGGGAACCGATCTTGAAAACACCAGCATTGTTTTGGGCAGTTGTGTTGGGCTCGGCGAAATGTTACACTAATTCATCTTAAGTGTTTTGTAGATAGGAACCATTGGCCCGTAGGGATTGATTTTTTTTCCTAGGCAAGTTCAAAGGAATGTTTGCTCTCAATTAATAATTGAATCCAGCAGATGCCGTGCTATTTATAGGGTTATTATAAAGTGCCTCGGGTAGGACTCAAAGCAGTGTTGGCCAAGATTGATACGAGGGGTCATCAGAACCTAATATAATGAAATAGGTCATTCACACAACCATAGGGGGGAACACAACACAATGTGGGCCTTGCTCCACCGTCCTCGGAGCTCCCAGCTTTAGAGACATTTTAATGCAGAATCAGCTTTATAATGTGACTGTATTATCTCATATGATCTCATTTGATACCATCTGGACCAGGGGTGCCCATTAGGTCGATCGCAAAGCAAACACTGGTAGAACGCCATCGGTTCACCGACCTGAGCTCCCTCCCGCGGTGGTAGTGCGGCTGAATGAAGAGACAGCCAGAGGAGAGAGAGCGCAAGGAGAGAGAGCAGAGATGGGGGGAGAGAGAGAGAGAGAGAGAGAGATGGGGGGGAGAGAGAGAGAGAGAGAGAGAGAGAGAGAGAGAGATGGGGGGGAGAGAAAGAGAAAGAGATGGAGGGAAGAGAGAGAGAGAGATGGAGGGAAGAGAGAGAGAGAGAGAGAGAGAGAGAAAGAGAGAGAGAGATGCAGTAGTCCCAGTTTTGTTTTTTAAATAAAAAGGTGTTTTTTCATTGGTAGATCTCATTGAGCTCGTCATTTAAAAAGTAGATCTCAAAGACAAAAACAATTGTGGGCACCCCTGATCTAGAGTAGCTATAGAAACCAAATGGCAAGTCAAACATCAGCTCTTAAAGGGTATCTAAACCCAAGAACAAAAATGTCACATTGCAGCTTCCTGGTCCTTGGATGTGGCTGCAGCTCCATTTGTTTTCAGGAAGCGTGTTACCGGCCGGATCACAAAATACTTGCGAAGAAAGAAAAAGCTGGAAACAAATGCAGCCACCACGTCATTTATTAGGAACTCCGTCCTCAGAGTTCTACGAGCAGTTTAGGATTTCTATTTAAACATGACTGCGTGTCCTCTAATCCTGATAAGTGGTGCTTAAGCAGCGATGTTCTCATAACAATTACTAACCCCGTGTCATCTACCTTGTACTGTGTGTTCCTTGGCTCCCTCCGAGATGTGATAGACAGGTCAGCGCACATCAGATATCCTTCCTGTGCTTTGCAGAGATATCACAAGACACCATATTTTTTTCTTTTGCCTTGTTCCTGTGGCATAAACCAACTTTAATTACTCCCGGGAACACCATAACCAGGCTTCTAAACTGCATGCAAAGGCAGCTTCTGAAAAGTCACATCCTATTCTCTTAAGCACACCTCCAGAACTACATCTTCCAGGAGCCTTTTTGCTATAAAGAGTGTGTGGACAGGCTATTGGGAGTCCAGACAGCATTGCTTTGCTGGGAAATAGATCAATGTATGCATCTGGAGATGGACAGAGAGGGGCGCCGATAGTTGAAGTTCTGTAGTCCAGCGGGCAGGGCTGACAATGGTGATTGGGATTTCAGTGCAGGAAATGTGCTGTGCTGTGCTGTCAGCCTAGACAAAACGTTAGGAGCAGTGGCGTAACAATCACCATAGTGACCCAGGCTGCCGCTATGGGGCCCGGGCACAGTGGGGCCCGGCCAGATCCTGTGCGGGCCACCTGGGTCGCTATGAGATCCTCTGCTGGTGGCTTTCACTGGTGGCTTTCACTGGCAGCTGAAGACGAACACGCCGCTGTTCAGATCACTGACAGTAATCTGTGCATCAGCGCGTTCCTCTCCACAGAGTCAATGAGAGCCAGCAGCGGCGTTGGAGCAGGCTGGACCCGGCAGTGGAGGAGGCGGGGGGCCGTGGTCGGCAGCAGGGGAGGAGGCGGGGCCCGGTGATGAAGGAGGCGGGGCCCATCAGCGACCGGGGAAGAGGAGGCGGACAGGTAAGGAGTGCAACCAGACCACCTGAGGGTGACCCTGCAGAGCCCACTATAGAGACTCTATGGTGGGCTCTGCAGGTTCACCCTCAGGTGGGATCTCAGGTGGGCTCTGCAAGGGACTTTGCTAGAAGGAGTGTGTGGACAGGCTATTGGGAGTCAAGGCAGCATTGCTTTGCTGGGAAACATTTTGAGAACTGAGAAAGCTGGTCGGATGAACAGCAAAACAACTTTAAGAAAAATACAGCAAGTTCAGTTGCTCTGATTTCTTTTACAGATATACCATGACCTGGGTGAATGAGAACCTTCACAGACATAGTAAGTGCTCATTCGATGCAGAGAACACCCCTTTAGCTGCTTCATTTATGTCACTGACCCGTATACCAGATTTCATTGCAGGAGGGTAAACAGGATAAAGTCACGGATCCATCACAGCTGCTCCCTTTACATTCTTTCCAATCATTCCTTGCTATGGGAAAAAGAACTCGTACCATCAGAAACCAGCCAATGATTCGCTTCTTATCTGCCTGGGTTTCCCGGTCAAGTGTACTTTAAAAAAATTTATAATACACATTCGCCGGCTGCATGTGTCCCATCGAGTCACATTGGCCAGCACTGAGCATGAGCTCCTCCATGTTTATTCTATTGAACAGATTTGGTTTCTGAACATGGCCGGGATTTAGATATTCTCTAATATGAATTCCTCATATCAGGACAAAAAGGGAAATGGGGGTTGGCTCAATGGGATAGTAGAGCTGACCATACACTGCTTGAATTTTTGCCAAGTCCTGCTGACTTAGATGAACTCTGAGCTGTGGGTGGCCCCAACAACACCCCTCCCTTTGACAAAAGTTAAATGTTTTCAATTGACCTTTGTCGAAAGACCCGGTTAAAAAATTCTCATCCAAATAGGACTTCCAATCAGATGCAACCGCTGCTGAATACAATAGCCCAACAGGAAAGATACCCCTCTGCACGCTGTATAGCATGGGTGGGATAGTCAAGCAATGTGAAAAATAACAGACAGTATATCGCCAGCTCAAAGCGTAACTAAAGCCAAATGTTTTTTTTGTAACTTTTGGATAGAGTGAAGAGGGATTAGAACACCCAGTGGCGGAACTATCACCATAGCGACCAAGGCGGCCGCTATGGGGCCCGGGGCACATGGTGGCCCGGCCAGGATGAGGAACAAAGGGGTCCCCCTGATGCCATGCGGGTCGCCTGGGTCGTTATGGCATCGCAGGCTGCTGGCTGTCACTGGCGGCTGTGAGGAGGAACGTGCCGCTGTCTAGATCACCGACAACCTGTCAGTGATCTGCAGCAGCGCGTTCCTCCTCTCAGCCGCTGCCGAGTCAGTGACAGCCATCAGCTGCGGAGAAGGAGGCTGGGCACGGTGTTGGCAGAGGAGGAGGAGGTGGGGCCTGGAGACGGAGGAGGAGGTGGGGCCACCAGTGACCGTGAAGGAGGCAGGGCCTGGCGGTGCAGGAGGCTGACAGCGGATCGGGACTGACAGGTAAGAGGTGTGCAGGGGTGTGACCAGCCCACCTGGGACCCTGCAGAGCCCCCCATAGAGAGTCTATGGTGGTCTCTGCAGACTCACTCTCAGGGGAGCTGTGTGGGATCTCAGGGGGGCCCTGCAAGGGGCGTAAATAGAAATCACAGAGCTCCATACAAAATTTTGCTATGGGGCCCTGTGATTTCTAGTTACGCTCCTGAGAACACCAGTCAGGTTTTTATTGCTGTCTGTGTCACCAATAAGGAGATTCACCCTCTCTACTTGTCCTGGTGACCGTTATCAGTGAAAGAGACGGTAAAAGAAAATCCCACATTTTGAGTTTGTCACCAGAACGGGAATAAACATGAAATCTTTCACTGAGGACACTAGTTCTGGTGATGCTGCTGACCAACAGGGATTTCCTTCTCTTTGGAGGGATTTCCTTTCACTTCCTGTCGTGACTATCAAGACAGGAAGTGAAGGGAAATCGCCCTGAATGAGCACAGCTATCAAATAAATCTGGCAGGGGTTATAATTTCTTACTTCATCCACAATTAAAAAAGCTTTGGCTTCAGTTCTATTTTAAGGCGCAGACGGCAAGACAAACTTCTGAGAGGTTTTAACCTTTCACTAATTACCGATTTCACTCTGGTCTTTCAGGAAAGGAAACAAGTGAATGATTATTCTTCAAGAGGCTAAAGCCAGGGAACCATGATGGCTGCCACAACATGCTTTCCCAGAATCCTCCATAAGTGTATACATTGGACCAGTATACGGCAACCACAAAACAAATTAATACCCAACTCAATCCATGGCCAGTCGCCAATGACATTGTCCTTCTCCCATGTACTTCCCTATTGTCGGAGAAATCCTTCAAGTACACAAAACATGAAAAATCAGCCAATTAAAACCTCTTTAAACACTGCACAACAACAAAACAAGCAGAACACTAAATCTTCAGAAATAGAATATAGGGACTGAAAATATAAAAGTGTGTGTAGACTGCGGAGCACTTATCAGGGAGTGTAGGCAGATTAATCCCCGTTGTCATTTCAAGGAAAACACCCGAGCAAGTCGTTCACACCCTGAACAACCGAAATCCAGTTATGTACAGTAGAGTGCTGTGTGTGTCAGTTAGAACTGCCGAATGGTGTGCTGGAGACATTGTAGCAATAGGAAAGTATAGAAATTGTAACAATATAGAACTATTATTATTATTATACAGGATTTATAGAGCGCCAACAGTTTGTGCAGCGCTGTACAATATAAGGAAGACATTACAATCACAACACAATTCAAGACAAGATGGTGAGGAGGGCCCTGCCCGTGAGGGCTTACAATCTAAAGGACTACGTAAATAAAAACGCATTACAGTAGAGTGCTTTGGGTCAATTAGAACTGCTGAACGGCATACTGGAGACATTGTAGCAACATGTAAATATAAATGAGCAATTGTAACAATTTAGAAAGACATTGTGAATAAGAATGAATAGCAGCAGAGTGCTTTGTGTGATTAGAACTGCTCAACGGAGTACTGCAGACATTGCAGCAACATGCAAAAATGTGAAAAATCCTTCCCAGAGTGTACTCACAGCTCCACCACATTTCTGTCCACTCAAGGAGGCCCAAGACGCTACTGGATGTGGAATATGCACAGCATGGCAGAGCATACATAGGGAGCATGGATGGCCACCAACAGTTTCTCCTTCACCCCACTCTACTAGAGGTAATAGAGGGGAGAACTCTGAGTCTAACCAAATGCGAGTAAGGGAGGGCTCAACTAGAGACTCCATGACCATGGGTATAGTTGCTTCTTCTCAGGGTGGAGAAGAAACCTTGGGGAAAGAAATGGGGAGGGAGGGTATCCCACATTTGGGATAACTTAAAAAAGGTTAATATTAGCCAGGACAAGCCCAGACATGCAACCTTCCAGGTCCACTGTCCCTGAATCACAGAGGGAGCATACACTGGGAAGCCCCTGCAACTAGCACGAAGGCCTATGAAAAAATAAAGGGTTTTGATGCTCCTGTTAGGCCTGAGGAAACAATGGAGGTGGTTGGTGTCATCTACCATGATGACAAGTAATTCCAAGACTCCAAATACCCCCAAACCTCCGTTTGCCCCCCTAGGTCATGTCCCGCCAATTTTTTTTTATTTTGCCTTGTTCCTGTGGCGAGAAACAGCCAAGTAAGGGTGGACTCAACTATAGAGCCTCTGTACCCATGGGTATAGTTGCTTCTTCTCAGGGTGGAGAAGAAACCTTGGTAAAGAAATGGGGAGGAAGGGTCCCACAATTAGGATAACCAAAAATGGGTAATATTAGCCAGGACAAGCCCAGGCACGCAACCCTCCAGGTCCACTGTCCATGAAACACCAGGGAGCATAACACTGGGAGGCCCCTGCAACCAGCACGAAGGCCTATGGAAAAATAAAGGGTTTTGATGCTCCTGTTAGGCCGGAGGAAACAATGGAGGTGGTTGGGAGGGACCGTCCCTTTTATTTGTGGATTATGCGTTTACTGTTTCAGGTGGGTGGATGATCTTTCCTGTGCTGTCCTGGAAGATGACTTGGGAAAAGAACAAATTGTAACAGTACTGAAAAACATTATAAATAGAAATGCATTACAGGAGAGTGCTGTGTGTCCATTAGAACTGCTGAACAGAGTACTGGAGACATCGCAGGAACACATAAAAATGCAGAAATATGAAAGAATGCAGAAAATATACAAATAAAACATAATTGTAGCAATACCGAAAAACATTGTAAATAAAAATGCATTGAACGGGTTTGCATATTCTAAATAACTTATTTCCATCCCTTTTGTTTTCATAACAGCCCGAAAGTGAGAAAACTACTTTGAGATATATATACACACATGTTGTTAGGCAACTAAAGCTAAAAGGAGAAACAGGTTATTCATTCACTTAGCTGAGCCTCTTCTGTTATTGCCCTCAAGCTGTTTACAGCAACGAGTAGCTGTTGTGTGACTGATAATGTTGTGATTAGTGAAACGTTTAGGGATCTAAACTCTTGGCAATAAAGACGGAAGGGATACTTCTTTACTTGAGCTGCCTGCCCATCCACATGCAGGATAAATGTAGACTCTGGAAGAGGATATATATCATGGAAAGCCATATTTTGCAAGATGTGTAAAGGTGATATTTTGGTGATCAAGATACCCAGAGGGGAGTTTGATAAATTTACAGTGAGGCCTCATTCACACAGCGTAGAGTTGGGCCGTACAGATCCGTGCGGCATGTACGGCCGTATCAGGCCGTTCCCGGGAGGGATAGGTGCTGCGTGTGATTGCACGCAGCAGCCTGTTCTTCCCTATGGGAGGACGCGGCTGTACTCTGTCATACGCACCTGAACGGCACACCTGTGCGTGTCCTGGTGTCCGTGCTTGGACGCAGACAGGATCCATCCTGCCTGCGTCCGAGTGCGGACACCCAGCCCCGCAGTGGGAGCGGGATGCAGTGACAACATTGACCTTTTATGACCACATGGCTATATTTGGACATTGACCTAATATGGCCATGTGGTCATAAAAAGTCAATGACATCAGTACAAGCATCCCACCCCTTTATGTTCAGCTGTGAGGCGGGGAATGCCCTAGTCCGCAGCTGATTGGGCGGGTGGCCAAAAGCACTTCCATGTTCGGGGTGGCCAAAAGCACTTCCATGTTCGGAGTGGCCAAAAGCACTTCCATGTTCGGGGTGGCCAAAAGCACTTCCATGTTCGGAGTGGCCAAAAGCACTTCCATGTTCGGAGTGGCCAAAAGCACTTCCATGTTTGGGGTGGCCAAAAGTACTTCCATGTTCGAGGTGGCCAAAAGCACTTCCATGTTAGAAGGAGCTCAGGTTCCGACCAGGTTTGGTGAAAACCTGAGCTCATCCCTCTTGATAACAAGCACTACCAACTGTTGGAGCAACGCACAACCGTAATTCGACTGATGCTCAGAGATGGCCAATGACCACAAGTGATGCTCAAAATTGGAAAGTATTCCATGGTGTGCGTACGGCCGAGCCCTCCCATAGAGAAGAACAGGCTGCTGCGTGCAATCACACGCAGCACCTGTCCCTCCCAGGAACGGCCCGATACGGCCGTGCACGCCACACGGATCTGTACGGCCTGACTTCACGCTGTGTGAACAAGGCCTAAAGCTGGGCATACACCGATGCTTCATTCCACCATCCGCACCATACACTGATTCTCAATTCCTCCAGACATGTGCACATAAACCTAAGTTTAGTGTGGGGGAATCTAGCATCAGTGAATGGCCATGGAGTCCCCTATTACATACACACAATAGGTTGGACTTGATGGACTTATGTCTTTATTCAACCTCAAATACTATGTAACTATGTAACTATGGTATCATGTAGTGACAGTGGCGTGTGGGTCACTATTAGAATACCTGAACTTTCCAGACCAATGGTCAAATTTCCAGACCAGCTCCTTTTGACAAACATTGATTTGTCCCAAAGGGGCCCACATATCGCTCGAATTTCAGACAAGTCAGCAGGACTCGCCCAAAATTTGAGCAGTGTATGGTTAACTTTAGGGTGGTTAATATGTGGATCTCCGTGAGAATAGGTAAGCAGATATCTATCGGTCGTTGAATGAATTCCTTAAGAGGTGGAGTTTTTTTTAATGACTTGCACAACCATGACATCATTGCAGGCATACTAATTCAATGCAAAGGTACAATTCTCTTGAAGGAAGGTTTTACAGCTGGTTGGTAACCAGAGAGGAGCTCAGGTTTGGACTGGGATCGGTTTGGCTCCTCCAAACATGGAAGGAGGCTCCTTTCACTGCTACCCAATCAGCTGCCGCCGGGGAAATCCCTAAGCAAAAGGGATGCAGTGAGATCACTGACCTTTTATGGCCACATGGCTATATGTGGATATCGACCTAATATGGCCATGGGGTCATAAAAAGTAAATGACATCAGTACAAGCATCCCACTCCTTTATGTGCAGCTGTGAGGCAGGGAATGCCCCAGTCTGCTGCCGATTGGGCGGGTAGCCAAAAGCCCTTCCATATCCGGGGTGGCCAAAAGCCCTTCCATGTCCGGGGTGGCCACCAAAAGCCCTTCTATGTCCGGGGTGGCCAAAAGCCCTTCCATGTCCGGGGTGGCCAAAAGCCCTTCCATGTTTGAAGGGGCTCAGGTTCCGACTGGGTTTGGTCAAAACCTGAGCACATCCCTATTGAAGACAAGCACTACCAACTGTTGAAGCAACGCACAACCGTAATTCGACTGATGCTCAGAGATGGCCACAAGTGATGCTCAAAATTAGAAAGTATTCCATGGTAACTAAACACTTGGTCAAAGTATTAACTGGATAATAAGTCACCCGCTACAAATCTACCTCCCCATGCAGATACATGAATGGTGTAGCCAGCGCCTCCATAGATGCAGGAAATGTGTCAAGTCCAGCACACTGACCTCACATTCACCAAGTATAGGTCACTTTATAGGCAAGCAGGATACATGCAGGGCCAAATTTACTCTCTCTGCTGCCCCAATGCCAGGTTCCTCAATGCGCCCCCCTGTAGATCACTTGTACAAAACAAGTGGCGGCTTCCCCGCTGTACATTTAGCTCTGCTTGCCCACAACAGGGCTAAATTTAGAAAACAACTACCCGCCCGGCACCCAGAACTGCATGTCTGGGGCATCGGGAGACAGGAATTCCACACCCCTGCTGCCCCTCTGCTCCCTGCTGCTGGGCCTTGGTTGGCCTTGTGGGAAATCCGGCCCTGGATACATGGCTGTGACGCGTTTTGGAAGACCTCACCATACAACTGTAGAAAAGGAAGATCTAATAGCTGTACAAAAGGTCCAGTTTACGGAAGCGGAGTACAGAATTGTTGCAAATCCAGAAAGAGTTAAGCACAACAACTAATCCAGACTCATTCATTTAATGACAACAATAAACCCCATCTGATAAGAGTAGAGTAGATGAAAGGGATTTACTGCATAATCTGCATTTTTATGATTAGTCAATAGTCCACTCCTCGCCCACCATCACTTTATGAGATTTGGGTTAAAGCAGAAAGTAGAACAATTCTCACTCCACAAGCCTTAAAACACACGTGTAATATATTACCGGGTGCTTAGATGTGGTGGCTGCATTCGTTTTCTTTTTCAGGGATTATTCTTATATTTTCACCTTGTGATTCTGACAGTAACACATTTCCTGTCCTAGAGTGACAACCCTCACTCACCATACTGTATCAGGACAACGGACAGGACAAGACTACTGAAACCTCCCCATCTGCTGTCCTCCATAACACAGATGTAACTGATAAGAATGCAGAGGAGGCAGAGAGCACAGGAAGTTATTAGATTGCTACATTTCTGGCAGGATCAACAGGTATTTTTTTTGCACTTATCAGGGCCGGTGCAGACCTGGGGGATCCGGGACGCGCCTCCCGGGAACCGCGCGGTCAGGCACAATTGCACACAGCGATTGCCGCGTGGTCCCGTTGATTTCAATGGGGTTACATCTGCGCGGCAATCGCAGATCGTGAGATCTGTCCGGCGCGACTGGGGTGCCAATTGATCATCAGTGGTGGGCGACTCCGGTCACGGATTACCCAGGTGTGAACCTGGCCTCAACTAAATTCTCATAACAGTGAAAAGGAGGTGGAGAGCGCAGAAAGTCATCCGCTCACTAGATTTCTGGCAGGATCAACAGGTACATGTCAAACAGATATAACAAAACACGTTCAATGGCATAGTTACCAGACCAAAAATCAGTGAAGAGGAAACATTCATTGTTAGGGTTTATATACCCATTAAACAACCCAGAATGCATTTTTCAGTTACAGTCTGCTCCTGGTCTGGGATGTTCCCACTGGAGCGCTTACATTTCCCCTATATTATGAAGCCAGTCCATCTCCCAGTGCCTGCAGAGGCCATTCATTCCACATCCAACCATGGACAGCTGGATGGGTCATCAATCAACATACAAGTAGTCTTAAATCTAAACTCCAGGCAGATATTGAATGAACGTTTTAATGCAGCTACAGTGGCGTCTCAAGGGGGGGTGCGGCCCGCACCCGGGTGACACCATTGGAGGGGTCACCCCCTATGAAATGCTGGGCACTCAGTAACGGACCAAGAGCCCGACAGTGTCAGGAGAGAGGAGGGGACCTGGCGGCATACCTCATCCCGCCCGGTGAACATCCCCTCCTCTCTCTGCCGGCGTCCATCACCAAGATGGCCGCCGGCAGGCATCAATAAGACGACTGCACATGCGCGATAACGTCACGGCGGGGTGTCACCCAGTCTCTGCTCCAGGTGACACCCAGCTTCGGGACAACCCCTGTGCAGCTAGTGTAGATACCTACACTAGCAGTAGCACTAAACGGAGAGGGAAGGGCAGTGCTAGGAGCCAATCAGGTGTCCTGCAGGCACATGAGCTGACAAGGAAGATGTTGACAGGAGGAGAAAACCATAGAAGGTCAATGACATTAACCCAAGTATCCCACCCCTTTGTTTATGTGTAGCTGTGAGACGGGGAATGCCCCAGCCCGCAGCCGATTGGGCGGGTGGGCAAGAGCGCTTCTGCGTTTGGAGGAGCTCAGGTTCCGACCACTTTGGTTAAAACCTGAGCTCATCCCTATTGATAACAAGCAATAAACAAACGACTGCTAGAGCCACGCATAACCATAATCCGATTGATGCTCAGAGATGGCCAATGACTACAAGTGATGCTGAATTAGGAAGCATCAAAGCATCATCTGAATTCCAAGTCACCCGCTACAAATCGACCTCTCACAGGAGGAGACAGCCAAAAATGGGCTCCTCAGTTTTTCACCGTCCATTCATAGGTGGGTGGTGGGAAGGAGACCTAGCTATGTAGCTTAAAGTGACATTAAACCCCTTTAGATTTTTTAACATAAACCAATACTGTAATGTGCGCCTAATAAAAATTCTTCAGCAAGTAAAGCAGCTCCACATATGTTTTCCAGTGGCTTATTGACCGGTTTGTCTGGAGTTTAACATTATGTAGGCGCCTTTAGAGCCCAGATGATGGTCTGACATACATACATACATGCATGATAAGAATATGTGAAGAGGTCTTATTGACCATACATGAACATGCATGCGTGTATCACCCAAGCACAGCATATTAGTGCCATGGAGGTAGGAAGGGGATTGGTAACAAAACACCTCCAGCGCTCACCTATCTTGGGGTGGAACCATAACCATTGTATAAAGGTTTACAAATCTGTCCAATTGATTTCTCTTTACTCCACCAATGTGATCCACCAGCCAAATTTGTCTGCTGGTGCCATAGAAGTAAGATGGTCTACAAAAGGTAATCTGATAGAAACATTGAGAAGAAACACAAAACATGTCAATACAATCCTCCCCAGGAACCAGGGGAATCAGGAACCAGGGGTCCAATCCCCAAGGGTAGCTTCCATAAGTCAAAACCCCAGAGCTCTCCTCCTATTTATCAGATATCATGGCAATGTATGAACGGCAGAATATTTTGGGCACAGTACACCCTTCGTTGAGAGCTCAAAGAAAGAAAATCCAAAATCCACACACACCTCTTAAATATTCAGTTAAAGTCAGCAGAATGATGCCCCAGAATTTCTTCTTATATATCTGTAGGATCTCCAATGGAAGGTATAGTATATTTTAGGGTCTAAAGGGGTGAAAGATGGTCCACAAAAAGGTGACTAGCCTGCTCATTCCACAAACAAGGCTTGGCTTGGCCAGACACAGACGGATCTTGACTGTTATGAAAATGAACTGACCAGGAAGCAGGTGGATGACTGTGAAAGTTTTGCATCCTGTTGTACATG
>NW_017306999.1:139014-142732 GCF_000935625.1 Nanorana parkeri
GTCCTTGGTGGTGGACACCTGGCGGCGGAGGGACAGGTGAAATCCAGCTTGCTGTCTCCACAATGCGGAAAAGTGAGAATGACAGAAGGAGGGAGAGATCAGAAAGTTTCACAGGAGCAGCTGCAGCAGGCTGCAGGGGAGAGGCACTGAGCACTTAAAGGGACAGCTCTCCAAATCCACGCACACAAAGCGACAAAGAGCCGAGCAGCACAAGTGTCATGTTACAGGTGCACGTGAAGAATACTGAAACGCATTTCAGGAACACAAAAAGGGGGAAAAATATGATGAGAATTTCAGGAGGAAATGTTTGAAACAAAAAAACTAACTTTCTTCTTTTTCACTTATAGTCCTTGGATACGGGTCATTCAAGGATCATGTATACTCATGCATGAGGCAATCTCACGTTTAGTTTACTAATCTTTATTGAGATTGTAGCCCGTCACGGGAGGGGAGCTTGGAGTGGTGACTACTTTACAGCACACACAGGGACCATGAGGAACACAAGTAGCCCCCCTCCAGAAGGAAGGACAGTGTCAGCACCAAGTCAGAGATGATTGGAGGATCTACAGCCGAGTGATACACAAATAAGATACATTGTTGTCACTGGTTAAGGAACTTGAATGTATTTTTAAGATTCAATTCCTAAGTTTAGCATCACTTTAACACACGTGTGTTATTATATGTTGAGGCATGTTACTTTGTGGCAACCCACCTATTTTGAATGAGATATCAATGGAACCAGTGCACAAAAGCCCTTAAGGTGCTCGTTCGGCAGTTGTCGAACAAGCAGGCCACTAACTTGCCAAGAATCGTACGATTCCCGGCGGGTTTTCCAGCCTGCTGGTTCGACGGAAGAAGTGCGACCGTACAGTAGAAACGGTCGCACGCCTTCCATACACTGCACGATTATCGTACGATCGCTGGATTTCATACGAGAATCGTGCAGTGTATGGGCACCTTTAAAGCCAGTGCACTAAAAAGCACAAAGCATTCACATGTGTGCTTCTTGGGGCACTACAGAGCTGCTGATTATTTGTAACTGTCTCTATGAGCTGGGGTGCCGTTCACAATGAATGCCAATGCATCACAATTAGGGTTGTCACCTGTTCCGGATTCACCTGGACGGTCCGGGTTTTGAGTCCTGTATGTGCTTTTTCCAGGTTTCAGGCCAGCAGAAACGCAGACACAGCACATTCAGGACTCAAAACCCGGACCGTCCAGGTGAATTTGTAAATCCGCAACAGGTAGCAACCGTAATCACAATACACATATACCCATAGCTTGATGTGCGTTGTAGTGACATGCATTATTGCAATGCTTAAGTTTAAATCTGACCTGTAGTCCCCGTTCACACCTCGGCCTTTTGTCACTGAAAGGTAAGAGTTTAAGACAAGGAATCCCATTCATTTCTGTGGCCCCTTATTCACACCTGAGCGTTTTCTCGCACAAGATTTCCCACTGAAGTTTATGGGACCAAAATGTTGCTCATATACTTGTTCCAGCGACAGGTGTTTTACTGCTTGCAACAGACTGCTGAGGTGTGAACTGGGGCCATAAAAATGAATGGGATTTCTAGTCTAGAGTGTTTTGTCATGCTTAGCTTTGAACTACAAAATGCCTAGGTGTGAACAGAGCCTGAAGCTGGCCATACACCTATAGATTATCTGCAGCTGCTGGCTGAACAATCTGATTGGATGCCGGCATTCTTCAGGTATTTTGAGAGCCAGCGGGGCCGACTGATACTGAAGATACTCCTGCTTGGCCCAGTGGCAGATTCCTCCATCCACGCAGTGTAGCATAGATGGAGGAATCTGTTGCACTTTTTCCATCTGACCATAGAAAATCTGCAGATAATCTATAGGTGTATGGCAGGGGCGTCCAGAGGCTGGGTGTAACCCAGAGTGGAGAACGGGTGACACCCTGCCGTGACGTCGCCGTGCAAGCGCGCAACGTTGCCGTGGTCATCTTATTGATGCCTGCCGACGGCCATCTTGGTGATGGATGCCGGCAGAGAGAGGAGGGGACGTTCACCCTGCGGGTTGAGGTGTGCGGCCGGGTCTCCTCCTCTCTCCTGACACTGTTGGGCTCTCGGTCCATGACAGAGTGCCCGACTCTTCATAGGGGGTGACACCAAAATGACTGTCAGTCATTTCGGTGATACCCCTCCAATGGTGGCACCAGAGTGCGGGCCGCACCCCCCTTGTGACGCCACTGGTGTATGGCCAGCTTTAGACAATCTGGGGCAATCTGGCATTCTAACGGCAAGTACCTACAAATTATGACTGTCTCTGCATGCAGGATAGATTTGTACAATCATCTATTCCAAACCATGTACCACTACATGCGGACTGCCACTGACAGATGTGGCCACTGTTACCCTGTCATTTACTTCATTGGGTACAGTGGCCCCATCTAAATGGGACACCTGGTATTCCTGTTGCAAGAATTTGTAGGTTTCTGCCACTAGAATCCCAGAACGTCCTATGAGAATGGAGCTTAAAGGAGAACTATGAGGGGGGAGGGGCTTTTCACTCACCTCATATTTCAAGCTTTTTATCACTTGATTTTAATCTGGTAAATTGCAAAAAAAAACTCACTATCTGTCTCTTTGTGTCTACACTCATTTGTCCATTGTAGGTATAAAAGGATGGTACGGTTGTCACCCAGGCTGGACTTCAAACATGTCTTCCTTTGTTCATCTCCATTACATGGTGGATTATTGGGACTAGCAGTTTACAAAAGAGAGATAACAACATTTTTGCTGTCTTTTCAGCTGACAGGAGGAAAGGACTCTGCATTCTGACACGAATAGTCAGGAAATTGAAACCATAAATAACAGATCGGCGTGATAAACCACACGATGATTTCTCACAGCAGGAAGCGGGATGTACAACCCTTGACCTTTTGCATATTTTCTGAATATAAAATACTCATTTAATAATCACGTGTAATCACTCTGACAAGAAATGAACTTTTTTTAATAAGCGATCACCCATTTGCATCCTTGTATTCATTCCCAGGCTAGACTATGGTGCATTTCAATATTTATAGGGTTATTCACAAAAGGGTGAGGAGTTTGGAGAAGGCAGGAGAAGGGAACAATCTAGGACAACACAGCTGATTTGGGAAAATTCTCCAATTCAGCTCACTTTCCAGTTCAGCGATGTTGTCCTAGATCAGGGGTCAGCAACCTGCGGAGCCCCATGTGGCTCTTTCATTCCCCTGCTGCGGCTCCCTGTCTAGGGGAGATCGGCATCGCAGATGGTATGTGCAGAACTGATCTGTCCTGGAACAGCTGTTCGGTCCTGAAATGTCACTTCTATCCGACTTTGTGAGTGGGGTGGAATGTGAGATCGCACTCACAGAGTCGGATAGAAGTGACATTTCAGGACCGATCCGCTGTTCCAGGGCAGATCGGTTCTCCTGCACATACGATTTGCGATGCCAATCTGCCCTGGAACAGCTGACAAAGCGTTGGAATGCTTGATCTAATGGGTGGTCACACATTCCACCACCAAAAAACTGGGCGTGATTAAATTGAAATGTGTGACCACATCACCGGTCACACATTGTAACATAGTCACAAGCTTTGATAGAACACCACCATCAGGGTGGTACGGGGGTGTGAGGAGTCTGGGCAGCCTGGGGGGCCTCTTACATGAGTATCAGCTGTACCAGGGGCGGCATGGCAGAGGTGACAGAAGGGGGGGGGGGGCGG